>NW_006787464.1:3234214-3246776 GCF_000442215.2 Lipotes vexillifer
TAGTGCTTTATTGAAGTAAACTGCTGACACTGCAACACTAGCCAGACCCTGGGCAAGCCTCGAAAAGGCACTGTTTGTAGAAACACTTTCTAGAGTCAATCCAATTGTCCTTTAGTGTCCAGCAAGCCAAGGATTGGGTGTCAGTAAAAAGTGCTCAAGAAATAACATTTTAGAACATCTGAATGTGTGGTGTGCTGAGAGGTGCAGTAAGGGGAGGAAAATAATATCAGCGAATTAACTGTCATTACTAAAAGCATTGATATTAGTTGAGAATATTAAAGTCCATTAATGTAATAGAGTGTCAGTGCGTATTCAGGCATATTTGGTAACGCTGTAAGTGTATTATCATAATTTTAAAACCTTTTTCCATTAACACAAAATATAGAAAAATGCATCTCTATGTTCCAGGTGCTATGAATAACCTTAATGTCGACAACAACTTGTTAGGTAGGTGGTTTTCCCATTTCACAGATGAAACCATTTCAGAGGTGAAATGACTTACCACGTTCACATCTTTGTAAGTGCTAGTGCCAGGAGTTAACCCAGTCTTCTAACTCCACTCTGAGACTCTTGACATCAGCTCTTTAATCCAGACTCTGATTTCTGATAGAAGTCAGTCAATATAAGTTAATTTACAGTATTTAATAAGATTTAAATATTGTTGCATGTCAGGCAGGGTATGTCACATGGCCAAATGGAATCTTACCGATTTCTGAGCAGAATTTAAATCAGTTCCTTAACAGGGAAAATAAAAGAGTCGTGTTACAAGCATGTGGCAGCAAGCCTAGTGGTTTTCTTAGTTCTAAATCCAGCCCCCATTCCTCAAAGTCACCTATTTCTCTGTCACCTCAGTCCCTGCCACACACACTCCCATCTCACACAGAGACCCCACCTCCTTCCACGAGCTCTGGCTCTTGTAGCTCCTACCAAGACAAAGGACAAGGAGTGTTTGACTATACTCTTCATGCCTCTTTGAAAATAGTGCAAGTGCCATTTGGAAGATCTCCCTGCTTTAACCTCTTTCTCTTTACCAAGTGCTGTTAATATCTGCATCTTTGAGACATCTGCTACATCTCCTCCTCTTACCCCTTTCTGACCACTGCCACAACAATGTCAGGAGCTAAAACTTGATATTTTATTAGGTACTTGGTGCACTTTACATGTGTGATCTCATTTAAGCCTCACGTCAACTCTATGAGAAAGGTATTATTATTGCCCTTTTAAAGTGAGGAAAATGAAGCACAGAGGGACTAAGTAACTTACCCACTCCTACCACAGTCTGGGGGGTGGGGCAGGCCTGTCCTTAGTTGTTTTTTACCTATGTACAGGTCTCTGATTTCCTCAGACAGATCTTTATGACCACCAAGCACTCTTACAACAAGAATACTTAAAGATATGCTACACGTAGGGAAATTGTATGGCTGTGAATTTTTGAGTTTCAGTCATGCTCCTCAGGGACTTTATCTATTAATATAACATAAAAATATGAATAAACGTTTGGGGAAAACGGGAAAAATTTGTAAGCACTTTCAACTTCCTTCTCTCCCTTTTGTCTCTCCTGGAATTTCGGTTAATTAATCCAGGAACGTTGTGAAGCCTTTTTTTTTTTTTTTTTTTTTTTTTTTTGCGGTACACGGGCCACTCACTGCTGTGGCCTCTCCCGTTGCGGAGCACAGGCTCTGGACGTGCAGGCTCCGACGTGCAGGCTCAGCGGCCATAGCTCACGGGCCCAGCTGCTCCGCAGCATGTGGGATCCTCCCGTAACGGGGCACGAACCCGCGTCGCCTGCATCGGCAGGCGGACTCTCAACCACCGTGCCACCAGGGAATCCCTTAAAGCCCATTTTTAAAGTATACAAATAAAGCTCCAAATGCTAATTCTTTTACATCTCACAATCAATTTTATTTTATATGTAATTATTTTTGCAAGTGTTTCCTTTCTTCTGAGAAGTTAAAATAGTCTTCAAAAATATTTAAAAGTTCCTGCTACTCTCAATAGAAAAAATATTAGCCAAATAAACCTCAAGAGAGAAGGAAAAGAAGACTTCTTGCAGACTTATTCAAATGAATGGCAGGAGTTGTAAGGTGATATGGTATAAGATATCACTGATTAGAAATGTAGCTTAAAATATCAGCTCTCTGTAGCGATGCTTGAATCACATATTGTTCTCTGAAAAATACTTGTGCAACTTCACAGCCTTATCTATAGCAAGCTCTCTAGAGTTTTCTAGCAGTAAATGCTGAAAACTATCCAAATACCTTGATTAAATATCCAATATAGTTGCCTAATGTTAATGCAACTGAGAAATGGAATGTTATAACTCCTTCCGTCCCTCACTTGTTTTTAGGATGCTAATACTCAGTTGTCAACCACATTACACCTTTTTTACCTATTTCTAAATAATCTCAAGTCTCTGTTACTAACTGTTGCTATATTATAATAGTAATTACTAACAAGGACTACAGTTTGAGCATTTGCTATGCACTTGACACTATGCCGAATACCTTGCATGAATCATTTCCTTTAATTCTCAGAACAACATTATGGAGTAAATAATATTACTCTACTCCCCTTTTACACATGGGGAAACTGTGGTTAAGTGCCTCTCCCAAATTCACATTGCCTAGAAGAGTCCAGACAGTCTGATCTCACAGCCTATTATACTTGTGAGTGGCATGATAGAGAGAACAAAGTCTTTCATGGCTACCACCTGTAGCAAAAGAAAACTATTATTCTATTATAATACTTTGGGGACACTGGATACAGGTATCATATAAATGTAAATAAGAGAATCTGATTTTTAGTGTACTCTATATAATGCATTTTTAAAACAAAAGCAATAAAGGTGGTTCTTATGAAGAAAAGGGCAAATCCGCCATGTCTGAGTATGGAATGCTAAATATAATATTCAAGTCTAGGCTCTTGCTAAAGTTAGGATATCAAAGCTAAAAATAGAAATATTACACTCTCTATTTTGTCACCTCAAACTTTCTTTGAAGGTTGATACTCTTGATTTTAAGCTTCCCTTCCTTTTTTCCCTTACATTGTACTCTTAAAAAAAAACACACACAGCTTTATTGAAACATAATTCACACACCATAGAATTCACCCATCTAAAGAGTACTATTCAAAAGTTTTTAGGATATTCACAGAGTTGTGCAGCTATTACCATTATCTAATTTTAGAACATTTTTATCACCCCCAAAAGAAACCCATACTCATTAACTGTCACTCCCCCATTCCCTCCACCCCCCAGCCCTGGGCAACCACTAATCTATTTACTGTCTCATAGATTTGCTTATTCTGGACATTTCATAGAAATGGATTCATGTGGTCTTTTGTGACTGGCTTCTTTTCACTTAGTATAATGTTTTCTGACTTCATCCATGTTGTTGCATGTATCAGTACTTCATTCCTTTTTGTGAATAAATAATATTCCATTGTAGAGATAGACTGCATTTTATTTATACATTCACCGGTTGATAGACATCTGGGTACTTCTGCTTTTTGGCTATTATGAATAATGCTGTTATGAATATCTGTTTGCAGAACTTGTATGGACATATGCTTTCATTTCTTTTGGATATATATCTAGGAATGGAATTGCTGGGTCATATGGTAACTCTCTTTAACATTTTTAGGAGCCAGACTGTTTTCCAAAGAGTGTGCACCATTTTACAATCCCACCAACAATTATGAGGGTTCCAAATTCTCCATATCCTGTGTGTTTGTCTTTTGATTATAGCCATCCTAGTGGGTGTGAAGTGGTATCTATCTCATTGTAGCTTTTATTTGTATCTCCCTAATGGCTAATGATGTTGAGCATCTTATTGGCCATTTGTATATCTTCTTTGGAGAAGGTCTATTTAGATCTTTGCTATTTTCTAACTAGTATATTTATTTTTTAATTATTGAGTTATAAGAATTCTTCATATATTCTAGATCAAGGGCCTTATCAGTTATATGATTTACATATTTTGTCCCAGTTCTATGGGCTGACTTTTCACTTTCTCGGTGGTATCCTTTGTAGCATAAAACCTTTTTAATTTGATGTGGTCTTTTGTGATGAAGTCCAATTTATCTATTTTTCTTTGGTCACTTGTGCTTTTGTTGTCATATCTAACAAGGCTTTGCCTAACCCAAAATCACAAAGATTTACTCCTATGTTTTCTTCTAAAAGTTTTATAGATTTTTAAAATAGTATTGGCTCTTACATTTAGGCCTATAATCCATTTAAAACTAATTTTTTTGTTCCATGTATTCCCCTTCCTTTTAATTTAAATTAATTTTGAATATGTCAAACCCAAAGAAAAATTTTAGAAGGAAAAAAAAGGTGGTTATTTTTCATCTTACCATTTTAAAAACATTTTATTTTGGACATTACAATAAATAGCAAGTTTTTAGGTTTAAATACATCCAATGAAGTTCCAAATGCATCTGTATAAACCCCTTTGAAAACAGAAAATATATTTCACACTTAATACTATTTATTCATTTTGATAATAAACATTTAATTCAACAACTATTTATTGAACATCCACCTGTGTGTCAAGCACTGCTCTGGGTCCTAAGGATTCTGTGGTGAACAAAACAGGCAAGGCCCTGGTCTTCATGGACTTTACATGCTGGTGGAAAGAAGCAAAGAATAAACAAGTAAATAAATATGTCACTGACATCATTTTCAGAGAATGGTACCTACTATGAGAGCATAATGTGAGGAAGGGACAACTGTTTTGGATTGTATGGTCAGAAAGCCCTCTGAGCTAAGGCCTGAACAATGAGAAGAAACCAGCCTTGCAAAGACTTTAAGAAAAAGCTGAGAAAACAGCAAGCAAGAGAACGTGAAGTAGGAAGGAGCTTGTAGATTCCAAGACAAAAAACAAAAGCAAAGCCAAAAATCTCTGAGTGTGTAGCCAGATGAGCATGAGGTTGGAGTGGCAAATTGGAAGACAGATCTTACAGTGAATACAAAGGCAATTTAGTCTGTATGTGCTTTCAAATTGCTTCTAATTTTCTCTGCCAAGAAGAATCCCTTGGGCTTCCCTGGTGGCGCAGTGGTTAAGAATCCGTCTGTGCAATGGAGAGGGGGACGCGGGTATGAGCCCTGGTCCGGGAAGATCCCACATGCCGCGGAGCAACTAAGCACACGTGCCACAACTACTGAGCCTGAGCTCTAGAGCCAGCGAGCCACAACTACTGAGCCCGCACGCCTAGAGCCCATGCTCTGCAACAAGAGAAGCAGCCACAATGAGAAGCCTGTGCACCGCAACGAAGAATAGCCCATGCTCGCCGCAACTAGAGAAAACACGCATGCAGCAACAAAGACCCAATGCAGCCAAAAATAAAAATAAATTAAATAAATAAATTTTAAAAAAGAAGAAGAAACTAACATGGTAATAAAGCTTACAATATAAAATATTCTGGGGACTTCCCTGGTGGTCCAGTGGTAAAGAATCCGCCTTACATTGCAGGGGACATGGGTTCCATCCCTGGTCAGGGAACTAAGATCCACATGCCGTGGGGCAACTAAGCCCATGTGCCATAACTACTGAGCTCGCGTGCCTCAACTAGAGAGGCTGCGTGCCGCAAACTACAGAGCTCACGTGCCACAACTACAGAGCTCACATGCCCTGGAGCCAGTGTGCCACAACTAGAGAAGAGAAAACCCACACGCCACAACTAGAGAGAAGCCTGTGCTGCAACGAAAGATCTTGCATGCCTCAGCGAAGATCCCGCGTGCCGCAACTAAGACCTGATGCAGCCAAAAATAAATAAATAAATAATAAATCTTTTAAAAATATTCTGTAATCAAAATTCTCATTTGTTATTCTGAAAGAAGCCAGGTCAACACATTCTTGAAATTTTAACCTGATACTTTAGGCATTGAGAGCACAAAGGCATTCTTATTGATCCCATAGGAGCTCAAACATTGCTTTTTTTCACTAAAAGTTCCCTCTCCTTACTCTGACTGTTCTTGACTTCTGTGAAGTAGGTTAGGTGTAACAGTACCAAACAAAGATTGTTGGCAGAAGGTTTCTTCATGGTGATATCATATTATTTACCAGGAGCTACCAAAAAAACTGAAATAGTACATGTGCAGGTGGTATCCCTAAAATTGAAAAATCAGAAGAGTTAATTATAAGTGCAGTGCTCAGACATAATAAGCACTGAATGAATAGGAGCCGTTATCACAATAGCTTAAACCAATCTTCAGAGACACTACTCTTGATTGCTGGCTGGAATCTCTTAGGTTTCTGCTGCTCCCAGAAGAAACAAACGGTGAGGATATAGGAGATGGATCCTTGTGGCTGACATTCACATGTGGAGATTATGTGTAGAAATTTTGGAGCAAGTTGTGTGTGTGCAGAGATCTCAGGTTAGGCAGAGACACAGGAGTGAGGGCTATAAGGCCTTGCTGCCCAGTGTCACCACAGGGAGTTTCTTCCTCTAGTGCCAACTTTGTAGAGATTGGGTTTGAGTTTGTTAAGCGTATTTCTTTTAAATTTAAGCTGGAGCCTCTGCTTTCCTAGAAATTGCATACAAAATTTTCCATATTCCCAGAATAGATCTTGCTTTCATCAGATCTTTTGAAGAATTTAAGAGCAAATATGTAGAAACAGAAAGCAGATTCGTAGTGGCAGCCTACACCCGTGGAGGGGCTTGGGGACGAATGGGTAGTGACTGCTAATGGGTGTGGAGTTTCTCTTAGGGGTGATTGAAATGTTCAAAAATTTGGGAGTTCCCCGGTGGTCTGGGGGTTAGAATTCAACTCTTTCACTGCCATGGCCCAGGTTCAATCCCTGGTCACACAGCTGAGATCCCACAGGACACTTGGCCAAAAAAAAAAAAAAGTTCTAAAATTAGCTTGTGGTGATGGTTGTACAACTCTGAATATACTAGAAAACATTAAATTGTAAACTTTAAATGGGTGAATTGATGGTATGTGATGGTATCTCAGTAAAGTTTTTTGTTTTTTAATGAATAGCTAAGACATTCAAAAGACTAAGGACCACTTCTGTCTGGCATGAACCTCTGATTGTGTCTTATTTTATAACCCCAGAATACAATGATCATGCGTACTATGTGCCTGGCACTGTACTAGGTGTTTTACATGCTTATGTTATTATATAACAGGCTTTGAAGTAGGATTATTATCTACACTAAACATGAAACCAACAAATGGTAGAGACTAGATTTGAATTCAGTTGCACGCAGCTCCAAAAATTCTTGTTCTTTCCATTATGCCACCTGTACTCCTCAAACTTAGTTCCAACTAAGTACCCATCATAGATAAAAGGATATTACTTTTGAGGGCAATGTAGGATATTCTGCCCTTCCATTCTGTTCTAATCAGTCATCACATTCTAACAATTCTTCGTATTATCTCCCAAATACCTCTTCTTCTCCATCCCCAGGGCCAGCACTGCAATGCAGGCCTTCATATCTCTCTAGGAGTGTCACTGTGGCCCTGACTTCAAATCTCATCAGGTCTGGATTATCTGATCATATTACTCCCAGACTTGACAGCTTTTCATGGCTCCCTGTTACTTATAGGATAAAGTCCAAAGTCCTCAGCAAAGCCCTGAAGGCCTTTAGTAATCTGGTGGTATCTTCTTTCCAGCCTTCTCACCTTCTTCCTGCCTCCCGCCCCATGCACCCGATTCCTTAAGCCAGGTAAAACTACTCACTCTATCCCATGCACGTGCTCCATGCTCTTTATACGCCTTACAATTCACATCCTGTTCTAGTAATATGTGGCAAATTCCTTCTCATCCATCAGGTCTTACCTTCAGTTCACTTCCTGTAAGAAGCCTCCTCCGACCTTCAAATGTCATGCACCCCTACCCCCCTTATGCTCTAATATAACTCATTTCTACTCTATTTGCAGTACTTATTACATTGCACTGTCATTATTTGTCTATTTACCTCTTCTAGTAGTTTGTAAATATTTGTGGTGGAGGTGTTTTGTTTAGCTGTTATGCCCCCCAATGCCTGGTGCTTAGCACATGAGTGGATCTATTGATGGAATGTGCCCTATATTTCTCACTAGATTTCAAGTGCTTTTGTTTGCAGTGCCTGGCATACTTCTATTTCCTAAGTAGCTATTCAATGATACTTTGTGCTTATTGAGCATTTACTTGTGCCATGCACAGTACTAAGTATTTAATAAAGGTTAACTCATTTTAAATTCATAATAATTGTGTGAGGTCAGTGTAATCATTAACCCATTTTACGTAAGAGACCTGAGGCACAGAAAGATTCACTAACAAGCTGTGTGACCAAGTAAATGGCAAAGCCACAATTCAGACAAAGTAGTCTGCTTCCAATGTCCGCACTCTGACGCTATGCCATACTGCCTGTGTGTGAGTGTCTGTCAAGTGAAGGAATGAATAAATAG
Organism: Lipotes vexillifer; assembly: GCF_000442215.2. Classification (NCBI taxonomy): domain Eukaryota; kingdom Metazoa; phylum Chordata; class Mammalia; order Artiodactyla; family Lipotidae; genus Lipotes; species Lipotes vexillifer. The sequence goes on from NW_006787464.1 coordinate 3,242,613, forward strand.
AATCCTTTCCAACCTCTACAGGAGCAAAAGGAGTTGTTAGCCTATTTAAGGAGGGAAGATAGAAAGTCCATTAGGAACTGGAATGCACTTAATTTCTCATGGGAATAATGTCAGATTTCACTGGGATTGGTTGAAATACTGTGAGAGCTTCAAGCATATTACAGGCAGTATAAGCAATTGTGAGTTGGCCAGTCATGCTGGGAGGTGGCAGAGCCTGATCTTGATCCTGGGACTGTGTGAAAAAAGGCCCTTGCATCAAACCATCACCCCGCTGACCTGGGGCCTGGTTCTTAACCTCTCTAAGCCTCAGGTTTCTTATCTGTTAAATAGGGATGTAATTTTTAGAGATCTCTTAGGATTGTGAGGATTCAATGAGTTAATACTTGTAAAACACTTAAAACAAAGCAAGGCATGCTAAAAAAAAAGGAGGAAAAAGTTTTTTCTTGGGGAGTTTCACTAAAGCCAAATAATCATTTCAGTGGTTTATGAATAGCTGCTAACACCTTTCTATATGAGTAGAAGAGGGAAGAGAAAGCATCCAAACTTAAGCCAATTCTACTTTTTATCAAGTTTGGGAATTAAATGTTAGGAAAGAGAAGGTCATTGTAAACATTTGCTAAAGGGAAATGTTGGGGACACAGCACAAATAAATAATCACGTTAGAGATTCTCCATAGCTCATTCAGAGGTGCCTGACCATATATTTATACTTACAGAATACCCCTCTTTTGAGGAGTTTAAGCAACTTTTAAAATTAGATGGAACCTTTCTAGCTCAAGGGAATTCTGAATTCTGTTAATAATTTTAAGGGCTCTGTTTCCTCCATTCCCTAAATCTCCTTTTCCCCCCTTTCCCCTCTAGCTACAAAATTTCCCTCAGAAACAGCTTTTTAAGATACATTTCCACTAGTAAAATCCCCAAGTTCTTTTTTGTTTATTTTGAGAGGAAATGGTTAAGAATGAAAGTAAAAGAAAACAGAGAAATACTCAGTCCCCTTGGCTGCCTGCCAGGAAAAATGCCAAATGTCAGATGAGACGCCTTGCTGAAAGCTACCCAGCCACAAGCACAAGGGATTGGCCTACCACAAGATAATCCTCCAGGGAAATTTATACCAACAGTCTAAAAATTGGATGGTTTTAGGAACTCTTCTCCAACAAGGTCTCACAACCAGACTTGATAGTAAAATATTAGGGTCTTAAGCTCCCAAATCAGTTGCTAAAAAGAGCCTGAGATCTCAGGTCACACGCAAAGGATTCAAATATGTGAATGCTTTAATCTGTCTGGGAGGCCATATAACACAATGGTGAAACAGGCCCTGGGGCTAGAGAGATCTCTGTTTTGATCCTGGGCCACTATTTATCTCATGGATGATTTTGCACAAATTGCTTATTCTCACCAACCTACTATTTCTTCAGCTATAATATCAGAAATAAAACAGTACTCATCTCAGAGGACTGAGTGAGAATTAAATCAAAAGCCCCTAACACATTTAAGTAACCTGCTCAGTAAATGTTAATTACCCACTACTACTAGTAGTAGTTGACAAAACGTCAGCCCTCAACATTGAAAGGTAGAAACTAGCAACTTCTTCTTTTAATTAATTAATTAATTTTATTTATTTATTTTCGCCTGTGTTGGGTCTTCGTTGCTGTGCACAGGCTTTCTCTAGCTGCGGTGAGCGGGGGCTACTCTTTGTTGCAATGCGCAGGCTTCTCATTGTCGTGGCTTCTCTTGTTGCGGAGCACGGGCTCTAGGCGCGCAGGCTTTGGTAGTTGTGGCACGTGGGCTCAGTAGTTGTGGCTCATGGGCTCTAGAGCTCAGGCTCAGTAGTTGTGGCGCATGGGCTTAGTTGCTCCGCGGCATGTGGGATCTTCCTGGGCCAGGGCTCGAACCCGTGTCCCCTGCACTGGCAGGCGGATTCTTAACCACTGTGCCACCAGGGAAGCCCGAAACCAGCAACTTCTAATACAGAGGCTGCAGGACCATGCTACTCTTAGGGTGTTTTCATTATGTCTGCACCAGTAAGTCACCCCAGAGGATCTAGGTAGGTCTAATAACTCAACCATGAGTTTGGCAAAGGGAACCTAAAAGGTAATAACCTAAATCAGAAACAAGTTGTATACTTATTAATAACAGTAACTATTTGTGTAGCTAATATATTATCCTACTTCACATCACAATAGCCCCTAAGGGAATATCATTAGTCCTACTTTATAAATAAAGAAACTGAAGCTCTCAGTTTTCCCTACCTAATAGGTAGTGGAATTGGGATTTGTCCAAGGATTATCAAACACTACACCTTCTTTTCTTTCATCTCTACTGTAAGGCCTTTTAGTTGAAAGCTGCAAGATTTAGCAATGTAATCTAGAAAAGCTCATTATTTTTACTCAACGTGAACTGTGGCAAAACCTCAGAAAATAGTTCCTCCTAGCAGCCCCTACCCCACCTCAAGATCAGAACCCCCCTTAAGCATACCTCTCAACCCCCAAGCACATACTTGGTTTGAAGAGATTTTGAGCAAGTCCCATTTTAATCATATTAGACAGATACCAAAAACCAGGGCGGGTACCCCAAAGCTGTCTTGTCTAGCCACACTTGGTCATGAATGTCTGCCAACAAAGCAGAGCGCATTCAGGGAAACCTGAAAGAGGCAGAGCACTCAAGGCAAAGCAGTGGGGTGCCCCAAATAGCCCTGTGGCAGAGTGTATTTTCCAAAGATGAACAAAACAATGTCTCATGCCACGTGCTCTCCTGCCATGTGATCTTCCAACTCCCCATCAAGAGGTGGAGTCCAGTGCACTTGCCCTTGTGTCTGGGCTGGTCTTCATGACTTGCTTGACCAACAGAGTGTGTTGCAAGTGATGTTCTGGTTTTTCCAAGGCTGAGTCACAAGAAGTATTTCAGCTTCTGCCTGGATCTATTGGACACTTCACTCTTGAGATACTGTCTCTGAGAAATTCAGGCCACGCAGAGAAGTCATGTGTGGGGATTTCAGGTGACAGCCTCAGTGGAGCTCCCAGCCGACAGCCAGCATCAGCTAGCAGCCTTGTGAGTGAGGCATCTGGGATATCCAGTCTAGTCAAGTCTTCAGATGACTGCAGCCTCAGCCAGGACCAGCTCCATAATTTGTAAGGCCCAGTGCAAAATGAAAATTCTGGGCTCCCTGTTCAAAATGTATTTAGAGAATCAAGATGGCAACAACAGGACATTGAACCAAGCATGAGGCCCTTCTAAGAATGGGGTCCTGTGTGACTGCACAGGTCACAGCCATGAAGCCCACCCTGGCGCTAGTAGACTCTGACTGTAACCAGTTGAGAGATCCTAAGTGAGAACTTCCCAGCTGAGCCCAGTCAACCCATGGAACAATGATAAACTGTTATTACAATTCACTAAGTCTTGGGTTGGTTTGTTATGCAGCAATAGATCATGAGAACATTCCCACAAAACAACTGCAGTTAGCCCTAACCAAAAAATGCTAAAGATAGCAAGTCTGTGAAAGGATCCTCTGCTGAAAAATCACACAGAAGGTTGATTGTATACAATAAAACACATAAATCCCAGATCCAGGAGTAAGGCTTCCTTGGGGTCAGAGAGATTTTTCTCCTTTGGGCAAACTCTGCGAGAAACAGGCAGGCAGTATAGCTGCCTCAGAAACAGCTGAAAGAATTTAATAGCATTACCATTAAAAATAAAAGTCAAAATATGAATAAAGTATACTTTGCAATTAGATTTATTGCAGCAATGGAAAGAAGTTAAAAACAAGGGAGCCAAACCATTTTGGTTATCTCTCTAAGGTATCAGGGAGAATGAAAAAGGTTTGGGGGGGATGCATGAATAGTTTGATTTTCTAAAAAAGTGAAAAAGTTGAATTCTGCAAACTACAGCTTAGTTATTAATACTTCAGTGATCATCCTGGGCTAGATTCTGGAATAGCATGTTCAAGGAATAGTTTGTGAATTACTAAAAGAGGAAGAACTAGGGCTTCCCTGGTGGCGTGGTGGTTGAGTCCGCCTGCCGATGCAGGGGGCGCTGGTTCGTGCCCCGGTCCGGGAGGATCCCACATGCCGCCGAGCGGCTGGGCCCGTGAGCCGTGGCCGCTGAGCCTGCGCGTCCGGAGCCTGTGCTCCGCAACGGGAGAGACCACAACAGTGAGAGGCCCGCGTAC
>NW_006787464.1:3246852-3267457 GCF_000442215.2 Lipotes vexillifer
AAAAAAAAAAAAAAAAAAAAGAGGAAGAACTGATCACTACCCATACTGATTCATTAGGAATAAATCATGGTAGACACAGGGCTTTGTTTGGCACATAGCAGATCATCAAAAAATACTTGGTGTATGAACTAATTTTATTTCTTTTTTTGATGGAGTTACCACACATTTCATAAAGAATTCAAGGCATTTAGCAAAGCATTTCATGAATTTCTTGAGGGAAAGAAAGAGAAATGTGGGCCACAAGATATTGGCGTTAGGTGATTTGTAACTGATTAAACAATTGGCTACAAACGCTTTGTAAAAGACAGAAGGAGTAGACTACCTGGCCTATCTAGCATAGTGGAATAAAGCTTGGATTTTAATGTCATTGTTCTGGCATTTGCTAGTTGTAAGATCCGGGGCAAGTTACATAATTCCTCTCGGCCTCAAGTCTCCTTGCCTTCAGAGCGGGAGTAATATCCCATATGGGATAGGCATGGAGTAGTTAAACAGAAAACCCCAGGTCAGTTGGCCCCGGAGAACCAGAGCGGGTGGTTCCTCTGCCAGGGAGACGTTACAGCGAGAGGCAGGAAACAACCCAGGAGGAAAAGGCTTTTGAGTAAGAGGAGAGTCTTCTGGGCAGCGCTTGGCTCAGAAGGCAGTCTACTTTTCTTTTCTTTTTTTTTTAAACTTTTCTTAATGGCTTTCTTTTTTTTTCTTAATTAATTAATTAATTTTATTTATTTATTTGGCTGCGTTGGGTCTCCGTTGCTGCGCGTGGGGTTTCTTTAGTTGTGGCGAGCAGGGACTGCTCTTCGTTGTGGTGTGCAGGCTTCTCATTGCGGTGGCTTCTCTTGTTGCGGAGCACGGGCTCTAGGTGCACAGGCTTCAGTAGTTGTGGCATGCGGGCTCAGTAGTTGTGGCTCGCGGGCTCTAGCGCGCTGGCTCAGTAGTTGTGGCTCACGGGCTTGGTTTCTCTGCAGCATGTGGGATCTTCCCGGACCAGGGTTCAAACCCGTGTCCCCTGCAATGGCAGGCGGATTCTTAACCACTGTGCCACCAGGGAAGCCTGACAGTCTTCTTTTCAACAGACTTTAGACGTAGAGGTCCCTAACAGCCTGTCCTTCCATCACAGGTCTGAGAAGAGTCCCTGGCATTCCAAAGCCTTCAGAGGGACTTTTTTTTTAAAATACAGCAGGTTCTTATTAGTTATCTATTTTATACATATTGGTGTGTATATGTCAATCCCAGTATCCCAGTTCATCCCACCCCGCCCCGCCACTTTCCCCCCTTGGTGTCCATACGTTTGTGCTCTACATCTGTGTCTCTTTCTGCCCTGCAAACTGGTTCATCTGTACCATTTCTCTAGGTTCCGCATATATGCGTTAATATACAATATTTGTTTTTCTCTTTCTGACTTACTCTTCGGAGGGATTTTTGACTGGAGGGAGAGTCATGGCTCCTGATATGTGTGGTTCTCTTCTATTAATACTGTGTACAGAAACAAAACGTAAGAATAATATAAATTTAGCAATAGAAATACATAATGCAGGGAAACTCCATCCTTGAAAGACCCAACTTGGGGCAGCTTCAGAGACTGAGAGTTCTTTGCAGTTGGCAGATCAGCATTAAAATAGAAGAACAAACAATCCAGGGACAGTCCAGGAGGCCTGACACAGAGCCTGGGCTCATGTTCAAAGCCCTCCAGTGTAGACTTTTGATGTTTCCAAATGAGGTTATATGTTTGATTGTCCTGGAGGTATATTTACAGAATTGAAAGTGGGTCATGTTCATATGCAGTTTTAAACTAGTGTTTCATTGCTGGACCATACCACCTGTAATGTGTAATATTTTTAATAAAATTAATAAACCTAATACAATTCTGTAATTATTTTGTGCATAGCTTTTTATCATACATTAACAAAACTGTTACTAAAAACCACTTAATGTAAACTTGACCACAAGTTTTGTAACTCTATTTTAGCATTTTTAAAAAACATACCAAGATTCTCAAAAACCACACATGGCCTGGGCTTCTCTCAGCCTCTGAGAGAAGGTGGACTAAAGCCAGGTTCAGCATCAGGACAGTGAAAGTAGATGATTCATGCCAGGACAGCATAGGTGCCACTCCCTGGCTGAATTTCTCCGGAATCAGTTGCGGAGCACGGGCTCTAGGTGCACAGGCTTCAGTAGTTGTGGCATGCGGGCTCAGTAGTTGTGGCTCGCGGGCTCTAGCGCGCTGGCTCAGTAGTTGTGGCTCACGGGCTTGGTTTCTCTGCAGCATGTGGGATCTTCCCGGACCAGGGTTCAAACCCGTGTCCCCTGCAATGGCAGGCGGATTCTTAACCACTGTGCCACCAGGGAAGCCTGACAGTCTTCTTTTCAACAGACTTTAGACGTAGAGGTCCCTAACAGCCTGTCCTTCCATCACAGGTCTGAGAAGAGTCCCTGGCATTCCAAAGCCTTCAGAGGGACTTTTTTTTTAAAATACAGCAGGTTCTTATTAGTTATCTATTTTATACATATTGGTGTGTATATGTCAATCCCAGTATCCCAGTTCATCCCACCCCGCCCCGCCACTTTCCCCCCTTGGTGTCCATACGTTTGTGCTCTACATCTGTGTCTCTTTCTGCCCTGCAAACTGGTTCATCTGTACCATTTCTCTAGGTTCCGCATATATGCGTTAATATACAATATTTGTTTTTCTCTTTCTGACTTACTCTTCGGAGGGATTTTTGACTGGAGGGAGAGTCATGGCTCCTGATATGTGTGGTTCTCTTCTATTAATACTGTGTACAGAAACAAAACGTAAGAATAATATAAATTTAGCAATAGAAATACATAATGCAGGGAAACTCCATCCTTGAAAGACCCAACTTGGGGCAGCTTCAGAGACTGAGAGTTCTTTGCAGTTGGCAGATCAGCATTAAAATAGAAGAACAAACAATCCAGGGACAGTCCAGGAGGCCTGACACAGAGCCTGGGCTCATGTTCAAAGCCCTCCAGTGTAGACTTTTGATGTTTCCAAATGAGGTTATATGTTTGATTGTCCTGGAGGTATATTTACAGAATTGAAAGTGGGTCATGTTCATATGCAGTTTTAAACTAGTGTTTCATTGCTGGACCATACCACCTGTAATGTGTAATATTTTTAATAAAATTAATAAACCTAATACAATTCTGTAATTATTTTGTGCATAGCTTTTTATCATACATTAACAAAACTGTTACTAAAAACCACTTAATGTAAACTTGACCACAAGTTTTGTAACTCTATTTTAGCATTTTTAAAAAACATACCAAGATTCTCAAAAACCACACATGGCCTGGGCTTCTCTCAGCCTCTGAGAGAAGGTGGACTAAAGCCAGGTTCAGCATCAGGACAGTGAAAGTAGATGATTCATGCCAGGACAGCATAGGTGCCACTCCCTGGCTGAATTTCTCCGGAATCAGAGATAAGACTTGGTGATGCTGGCCTGAGCTTTATGAGTTATCGTTTGTGTGTTTGGAGGCTCTTCCTGTGTAAACACTAGTTTTCACCCTTTAAAAGGGAGGAAGTGTTGTACTTAAAGCAGGAAGATATCTCAGAGATCATCATGTCCAACATCTAACCCCTTACATTAAAATGTTTTGCAGCTATTAATACCTGGGTGAAGAAAGGTAGTCCTCAATTCCTTATCCAAAACCTTTGCCAGAGGTTTTCAGAATTCAGAATTTTTCAGATATAAGAAAGATAATATGTGCATATAAAGTATATTATGTAACACTGTAGTGGGATATACAGCAGACCCATAATTGTAATCAAACATTATTTCTGTGCAAAAACTTATGAATATTCATACTAAGTGGGAAATAAAGACTATAAATAGCCACGTAACATATGAGCTTAGTTCAGGTTTTTGCCACTAAATGAATTCAGATCAGATTATGTCTTGCCAGGAATGAGTTACAAAACTAAACCAAACCAAACTAAATACCACCAACTTTCAGGCTTTAGAACTTCTCTAAAGATTTAAGTTATGCAGTTAACCCCAGTCCCACTCCAAAAGTATGTCTTCATATTAAATGGAATTTATGTATATCTAAATCTGTTTCAGTAATACTTAAACTATAAATTGAGCATGTTAGAATATGCCTTGCCCTTGGCTTTTTCATCACTGATCATTTGTTTGTTTTTTCTTTTATAAGTTCCCAAGGTAAAAGAAATCCTTCAGATACAAAAAAAGAAAGGTAGCTAGTTATTGCATAACTAGTTTTCCATATACAAGGATACCATGCTATTTTTTTTTTTTTTTTTTTTTTGCGGTACGCCGGCCTCTCACTGTTGCAGCCTCTCCTGTTGCGGAGCACAGGCTCCGATGCACAGACTCAGCGGCCATGGCTCACGGGCCCAGCCTCTCCGCGGCATGTGGGATCTTCCCAGACCAGGGCACGAACCCGTGTGCCCTGCATCGGCAGGCGGACTCTCAACCACTGCGCCACCAGGGAAGCCCTACCATGCTATTTTTAAACACCAAAACACCAGGGTAGTTGTTGGTATATATTTTTTAAAACCTGAAATTGAATCATTTGTTTTGGAGGATGTATCCAAAGAATTATACACTGCATTAAAATCCAAAGTCAAACAAAGGTACATGTATTCTGACAACACCACTCCTCTGCTTTAAAAACTCTTCCAAGCATTGTTAGCTTTTGTTTTAAATTTCCACTTCCCTGGTTTCCAGAGAGGTTGGCAGCTTTTCTAATGTTTATTAGGCGTTTGTACTTCCCCCAGAGCCTGTTTCTGTCAGAGGGAGTCCTTTCAGAATGCACTGCAGGGAGGGTGAGTGCTGTGTGGAGGGGTTTACAGACTGTGTATAGGTGTGGTCCAGGGGTTGGGGAGGAGGGGAATAGGAGAGGAAAAGGGAAGAAAGTAGAGAGGGGAGGAAAGCATTAGGTCCAACTCTTGTCTTGTCCCTGGAGCCTAACCACCTTTTCTTCCTTGGGGCTGCCTTTCCTCAACACTCCTTCCTTCTGTCTTACAGAGTCAGATCCATTTTCTCACCTGACTCTACCATACTCCTAGGATAACTTATTTTAATTGGGATCTTCTTCCTTAGGCATAGGCATCCTCCCAGAAGAGAGTAAAGGCTCAAGGGTAGAGATGCCCAGTCCTAGACCCTGGTCTTTTCCACATGGAAGAACATCTGAGGACCAAGTGTAGAGACAATGAGGACATATCTTAGCCAAGCACGGAGATACCAATCTTGTCATTTTGCTCTGGTGTTGCAACCCCTGCAGTTTTGAGTACTCCTTATACTCAAGAACTGGCATTTGTCACCAATTTTCTAGGAGATCAAATGATATCTAGTAGAAAAATCCCAGTGGGTCTACTCCGGTCTTTGACAGTCTTCACTAATCCAAACAGATAAAGAGCATGCTTTGAAGGCAGGCTGAGACACCCTGAAGTGTGTATTTAGCCTCCTTGAGTTTTCTTATCTATAAAATGTGGATTTAAAATACCCACTCCCTGTAAATCGGTGTGCAGTAGAGATAAAGAATGTAGTGTGTCTAGGGCAGTGGCAATGCACATTAAATGTTTAAAATGTTTATTTCATTTTTTCTCCTTATAGGAACTTGTGGCCCCAGCACACTGATGGAGAAGTTATAGAAGGTAGACAAGGGAAAGGAGAAACATGGGGCCCCATATTTATAGGTCATCTTAGCTAGACCCAAAGAGAAAATTGACTGATATATCTTTTTTACATATGAAAGGTGTTGGAAGGGGAGAAAAGGACAATTTACTAGAATCTAATTATTTCCCCCAGTTTATATCTGTCACTTTAGATACATCCCTTGCCTTTATCTCATTTTTATTACCTTCATGACTCTTCTAACAGAAACATGCCACAGCAAAACAGCAATAAAGTATCATCTTTGTGATCTTCCTTGAAGGCAGTGGGGCATGAGGTCAATGGTTAGTGCCAGTCTAGAATCAGATAGACTTCTTTCCAGTACCAGCTCGGCCATTTATTTTGTGACTATGGACAAATCTCAAAGCCTCTATTTCATCATCAGTAAAATGGTATAATCTTAACTCATAGGATCACTAATTTGCTAATCAATATTTTTTTGAACACCTACCTGCCAGGCACTGTATTAGATGTTGAGGATAGACAGTTAACACAACAAAATCCCATCCTTATACACCTTGCATTCTAATGGGAGACAAGAATATACCAAGAAACTTAATTGTGTCAGGTGGTGACTATGGAAAAAACAAAGCCAAGTAAAAGCACTGGGGGTGAGGGAGCAGTTTATTCTCATATAGGGTGGTCTGAAAATACCCCATAAGTAGGTGCCCTTTGAGTAGAGACTAAAGAAAGTGAAAGAGTAAAGTGTATTCTAGGCTGTTGTAAGATTTAAATGAGATAATGCTGATAAAATCTTAGCACAGTGCCTGGAATACACTGGGTGCCATATCAATATTAGCTGTTTAGATTATTAAAGAAGGTATTGCATTACAGGAAAGGTGAAAAGTTTTCTAGTTCCACATAAGACACTCCTGAGGGACTCTTAACCATTGCAAAAGATAGGGGTGATGGCTTTTGGGACTTTTTACACATACATTTTATTGCTAGCAATAAAATGCCAATTCTAAGAACAAAAGTACTTCTGTAGGAGTGGGATGTTTTAAGCCAGCGAAAAAGAGTGTGGGGTAAGATATACTCCATAGAAAAGTGTTCAGATTCATATTCTCTGTAACAAATATTCCCTATTCTGCAGTTTGCATGTGTGCTAAACTATTCCCCATCATCAACAACAATAATGGCAATGATGACATTAATTATGCTGTTTATAGGTTTGTAAAAGCTTTTCTTTCAAAGACCTCAAGTGTTTTATGGACATGACCTAATTCACCCTTACAGCTTCCCCAAAGGAGATCTAGTCTCACTTAATAGATGAGGAAACTGAGGTTTAAAGAAGCTAAGTAACTTCTTCAAGGTCAAACAATTACCTAGGCAACTCTGATCTGGATCCCAGACATAATTTTCAGGTCAGGTCCCTTTTTGCCTGACTCTTTATCTCTCTGGATCTTGGAGATGACTAGGTGGGTGCAATGAAAGGAAGCCATGATGTCAGATGTCAAAGTGCCCCTCCCCTGCTCATCACATAGTCAGTGATCAGTGAATCTTGTTTTGTTTTGTTTTTTAAACCCTTTAAGAAGGAACTTCTTTATTCTTCCTTCCTTCCTTTCTTTCTTTTTCTTTTTTCTTTCTTTCTTTCTTTCTTTCTTCCTTCCTTCCTTCCTTCCTTCCTTCCTTCCTTCCTTTCTTCCTTCCTTCCTTCCTTCCTTCCTTCCTTCCTTCCTTTCTTTCTCTCTCTCTCTCTCTCTCTCTCTCCCTCCCTCCCTTCCTTCCTTCCTTCCTTCCCTTCTCTCTCTCTCTCTCTCTCTCTCTTTCTTTCTTTCTTTTTTGGCTGTTTTGGGTCTTTGTTGCTGCACGTGGGCTTTAGTAGTTGTGGCGTGTGGGCTCAGTATTTCTGGCGCACAGGCTCTAGAGCACAGGCTCAGTAGTTGTGGCGCACAGGCTTAGTTGCTCCACAGCATGTGGGATCTTCCCGGACTAGGGCTTGAACCTGTGTCCCCTGCATTGGCACTGTGCCACCAGGGAAGTCCCAAGAAGGGACTTCTTTAATGCTACCAAAATATTAAATATCTAGCACACTGCTCTCTGATAACCACCTCATGCTTATATGTCAAGATGGTATCAACAAATACAAACCTTGGTTGATGAGAGAGGCCTAGTTTGGAAATACCCATTTGCTTGTAAATACAGATATTTGGTTTCTCTCTGTGAAAGTCAACAGAAACATAACAAGGAAATTCATTTTTGTCATTCATCTCCTCTAGGCTAAGCCTTTTTTATATGTCATGTGTTGTTTAATCCTCACTTTTACAGGAAAAATGATTGACCACACTTTACAGATTATAAACAAGGTATCCAAAAAGTTAAGTAATTTATCTAATGTCATAGCTTATAAATGGCAAAGATGGGATTCAACCCCACATCTATCTGACATCCAAGTCTAGACATCTTCCATATGGCCAAACTGCAAATTTATGTTGCCTCACTCAAAGTACCTGCAGTCTGATGATCCAGTGTGAGTCATTTATGACCCATTTTTCCCTTTACATGAAATACTAGCAAAAAAATAAAGTCATCAGGTAAAATTTGAATAATGTAATTTTGCTGTTTTTAAATTGTCCTCTTTAAAGTTTATCAAGTTGGTATATGCAGCTAAAATTTGGAAATTTGAAAGTTCTATCTGAATTTTAAGTATCTAATCTATCCCTTTGCTCTTAAACGTGGACAATTGGTAGCTTCCCAAACATTTCAGTGCACCTCTTTTTCCTGTGGTGGTGACAGCTGGATTTCACAGGCAGGCACCTCTGGAGACTTGAGGAAGTTCTGAAATCTGGATTTCAGTGACATCAAGACCTTCTCAGGTGCCTGAGGTGATGTCTTGTAGTTAAATGCTGCAGACTTTGGAAAAAAATTCACTTATAATTCAATCATTCTTATTCAAACTGGTAAAGTGATGTTACGAATAGATGACTTATGTATATATAATACCTAAGCAATCATCAAAAAAGCTATGCAAAGAAATATACTCCAAATCAAAATGAAATTCTCAAAAATGTTCAGGTAATACACAGGAAGGCATAAAAAAGAAAACAGAGAAATGGAACAGAATAAAAAGAAAATAAAAATAAAATGGCAAACTTAAGCCCTCACATATCAATAATTATATGTAAATGGCCTAAATACACCAATCAAATGACAGACTGGCAAAGTGAATTTAAAAATATGATCCAAATATGTTATCTATGAGAAACTCACTTCAATTATAATGAAATAGGTAGGTTGAAAGGAAAAGATAGAAAACGATATGTCATATAAACATTAATCAAAAGAAAGCATGATTGTCCATATTAATGTCAGAAAAAGTAAACTCCAATAAAGAGAAAATTACCAAAGACAGGCACAATAAAATAATGATAAAAGGGACACTATACCAAAAAGACATAGCAATCCTAGATATGTATGCACCAAACAACCGAGCTTCAAAATGTGTGAAGCAAAACCTATAAAATTGAAAGGAGAAATAGATAAATTCACAATTATAGTTAGAGACTTTAATATACTTCTCTCAACAATTGATAGTACACTTAGACAAAAAATTAGCAAGGACATAAGAGAACAACACCATCAACCAACAGGATCTAATCAACATTTATAGAATACTGTGCCTCACAACAGTAGAATACACATGCTGTTCAAGTGCCCATGGATCATACACCAAGATAGACCATATCCTATGAGGTTTGCTATAAAACAAACCTCAACAAAATTTAGAAAATTGAAATCATACAGTGTTTTCTCTAACCACAATGAAATCAAATTAGAATAAAAGAAAGATTACCGAAAAATCTCCAAGCACTTATAAACAAAACAAATCCATTTAAACAATCCCTGGGTTAAAAAGGAAGTCTCAAGAGGAATAAAAAGTACATAGAAATAAATAAAAATGCAACCTATTTGTTGTGAGATGCAACTAAAGCAGTTCTTGGAGGTACTCTTTCCATCCTATGAATACCCCAGTACTTTGCATGTTCCTTTAGCAAAACACAAAATTTCCTGTTTTAAAACCATTCCTTCTATATCTTACTTGTTTGTTAGGTTGTGAATGGACAGTATCTTACTTATGTCTCTCTGCCCTCATCTGGCTTACTGCTCAGTAAAAGTTGATTGAATAAATGAATGACTAGACAGAGCAAGTTACTTAGCTGAATGGAATTGCAGCCAAACCAATTTCTGTGTGGAATCAGAAAGTGTTTATGGTAATTCAGTGCAAGGTATATGGGCCCTTATGCAGTGGGGCTGCTGCATAGACACGATTCTGAGTTGCTGCCTAGTTTGTCTCACAGGAGAGCCTCCTTGGATTTTAGCTGCCAAATGTGGCAAGTGCCTATGAGCAATGAAAGTAGAGAAAATTCAACATACATAATTCCATATCTCTGCCCTCAGTAAAAATAGTTTCTTTAGTTAGTTAAATCAGATTCAACCTTCTCCTTATTCCCCTGCCTCAACTATATAACTTTTCCTATCCCTTCCTCTATTCCCCTATGAATAGGTTCATGAAACCATAAAACCATAGAATTGAGAAGGACCATAAAGGTCATCTAGTACAGCTTCCCATTCAATAACTGAATACCCTATAGTCAGTAGAGGGGTGAGCTGCCAGTTTTTTTCACAAGTGACTCAACTCAGAACTCTCTGGGAAGAGCATTAGTAAGAATCAAAATGTAAGGCATAAGCTTAGTAACTGAGGAAATGACCTAAGAGAGAGTCTGTGAACCCTTCCCTTTCAAAACAAATGTTTCTACTAAACACATAAAGGCAGGCCTATTCTTGAAAGCTAGCTGGGGTCGAAAGTTGGAAACACATTCCAAAAGGTGAATGTGCTAAAATCGCTCAATAGTCTTACATGTTATGAGGCTTGTTCTATATTCCTACAGAACCCAAGAGTGTGATAAAATCCCTAATTATCACAGTCTTGACAATATATTTCCAGGATTCTGTAGATGTGTCTAAATGTGTGTGTGTTTACCCTTACAATTGATAATGCAGTCAATTGGTTGACATATCCAATATGTTGTGTAGTTACATTTCTCATAGGGAATGAGTATATGGCACACTAATTTTCGTACATATGTCTCTCTTAGCTTTCAATCATATCTTGGTGTACTTGTAATTCAGTTTATGAGCCTTTAAAGAGTATAATCCTTCCTGGAAATCTGGCGACTATCCCTAATTAATGCCACCATCTGGTAAACTCTCTAGTTGGTCAACTAGCTTTGTGGCTCAAGTCACATCTGACCTTACCTCAGGTCTTTCCATTCAGATGACAACAACATCCTAACAAAAGATCCTACTGCCTATACTTGACTTCTGTTAGAGAGAGGGAACTTCGTTTTCAGGAGGTTGCTTCTTTACTCTTTGATTGGTGCCTTTAGAAATGCTAAAGCTTGCCTCCTTTTCCGTTTCTTCTCTTTGATCCTTGTTCTATCCCTTGGGGCTATGCTGAGAAAATTTAAGCTCTCGTTTAGTTAAGCCAATGATAAAGACCTAAAATAGCCAAGTAAAATTAAATAACAAGTGACAACAACGATATTATCTCTACATTCCTATTTTTCTTTTGCGATAATTAAAAAGAAAGAGAAGTACAGATACAGCAATCATCACCCCCATTGAGAGCAATCCAGGGAGTTGGAGACTCCCAGGATCTAGATCTGCAAGTCAGCAGCAATTACCCTCCCACTCTGAAGTCAGCAGGGCCAAGGGCTGACTTTATCCTCACCAGCCTCATTCAAGGTGCATAGGAACTGGCATTAGTTCAGCCTACTTAATAACACGTGCTCTCTGTGAAGATACTGGATTCAGAAGGGAAGGACCAGTGGGACCTGTTTGTCAAGGTCCTAAAATGGGAATTTGCCTGATTATACACACAACAATGAGTACCAGCGACATTAATAGTGTCAAAAGTGATGGGGTCAAAAGCTTGACTCTTGGTCTGCTGTTAATTATTAGATGATGTACCCCCAAAGCAGGTGGACAGAATTCACATTTCTAACTTAGAAATAGTCTACCTCTTACCCTAGCCTTAAGATGTTTGTTTGGCTCAAATTACATTTTGTTGAAGGTGATTTTGCATTAATTAGAGAGTGTTTAGGGCTTCCCTGGTGGCGCAGTGGTTAAGAATCTGCCTGCCAAGGCAGGGGACACGGTTTCGAGCCCTGGTCTGGGAAGATCCCACATGCCGTGGAGCAACTAAACCCGTGCGCCACAACTACTGAGCCTGTGCTCCAGAGCCCTCGAGCCACAACTACTGAAGCCCACGTGCCTAGAGCCCGTGCTCAGCAACAAGAGAAGCCACTACAATGAGAAGCCCGTGCACCACAACGAAGAGTAGCCCCATCTTGTTGCAACTAGAGGAAGCCCGGGCACAGCAACAAAGACCCAACGCAGCCAAAAATAAATAAATAAAATAAATAAATGTATTAAAAAAGAAATATTAGAGAATGTTTAGACTTTGAGAAGTTTATGGGTAAGTTTATAGAAATTGTGGATGGCAGCTCTCAAATGTTCCGAGCAGCTGCCTGGAGGTGATGATTGAAAACTTTAGGTTCCTCACATAGGTGAGTCATCTTTTCTACATCTTTTCTACATTTCTACATTTTCTCCCTCCTTCTCAGCTTTTAATTCCTGTTGAGATGCTGAAGTGGTCTCAGCTTGGAATACCAAACACATCTGGGAGGCCAACTGCAGGCTTTGAAGCATTTGTGACTGTGGCTCCTAGAACAATGATAATAATTGACACAGGATGAACATCCAGGCCTAACAGACTAAACATCTTTCCTAGTTCTTTCCCTTAGCAACACCTTCCTCCCAATCACGCAGGCTGAAAGACTGGGGCTAATTTCCTTCACTTTTCTCTTTTCCCACCTCCCCTTGATTTTGCTTTGAAACTTTTTTTGTATGGTCCCCTCCTATAGAAACCTACTATCGTTATTCTTGACCTTTCCTATGCATCACTGCAAAAGCCTTCATCCTAAGAAACATCAGCTGTTAACTGTGGTTATCTCTGGGCTAGAGACTAAGAGGCACTTGTACATTTTTAGCTATACATTTATACAGTCCTTGAAACCTGTAACTGGCATAAACTGCTTTTGCAATCAGAAAAAAAAATTTTTAATTCAAACAGGACAGGGGAAAGGGATATGTTTCTCAAAGAGGCCTCTCTGATGTCATGGGACAGGAGTGGGAGAGAACATTTGAGAACAAACACATTTCTGTAAGTTTTTTACATGTAACATAACCCGGAACCAAACTTTAGTTCCCGTGCTAAAGCAGCACAACTGTCTTCTATAAATAGTCAGAAAAACTCTGTCTGGATTCTTATACAATATCATCTGACAGACAAGATGGAAAAGGCATGTTAGTCAGGGACTGACAGAAGAAAAGGGAGTGAAGAAATGAGGAATAGAAAGTCCTAAACAACTCATAACAGGAATTAGTCCTTAAAGGGACTCCTCAGCATTAAACCTGTGTAATAGGAATTGTTTTTTTCCTGAGACTCATCATTTAGACTCACTGGTTTGCAGTCACCAAGGAGAGCCAGCATGTTTTCCTGACCTACCTCCCCTTTCACATATGACGGTGCTATTTATGGAGCTGCTTGGCTGAGCCGCCTGTCCCAGGGGTCCAGTCTCAAGGAGGCCCTGTGTACTTTGTGACACGTTCCCCTCAGGTTGGGCAAGTTTCAAGACCAGCTAGCAGATGCTACTAGTTTTTCAGAAGAGGTGCTAACAGGGCAAAGGAGAGGGCAACAGAGAAGACTCCTGGGAAAAAGACCCTTCATCTGGCTTCCTTACTTCCGACTGGACCCAGGGTGGAACTGTAGCACACCAGCTTCTCATGAGCCCAGAGCCTGAAGGTTGCAGCCATCACTGGGCTGTCCACCAGGCTCCTATTAGCTCATCTTCCCTGAAATTAGGGCTAGTGGGGACTCTGGAATTAGGACACAGACTTGTGTTTGCTGAAGTGTGGAGAGGGTTTTGGAAGCCTTTTCCAAGCATGCCTTCACTAATGAGTCCCTGTCTCAGCAGGAGCACATGGGTTATATTTACAATGAGTAGGGAACTAAGAAAAGAGTCACTCAACATATGTCTTTTGCATGACTAGTAGAACATGGTGGTAAAAATCATAAGCTCTGGAGGCGGCCTCACTGGGATTCAAGTCCTACTTAGCTGTGTGACCTTTGCAAAATTGAAGCTCTCTAAGTAAGAACACCTACTTTCTAGTCCAGACTGTAGTTTAGTAACTGAATTTGCTTGGCCAAGTTGTTTCATTTCTCCAAGTCTCAGTTTTCTCATCCATAAAGTGGGATAATTATACCTGTCTTGTCTACCTTAAAGGGTTATCAGTGGGATCAAATGAGATAATGTCATAAAAGCCCTTTGTAAATTAGAATATACTGTACAATTGCAAGCTACTGTTACATTTAATTCTAGTGCCTAGTGAATAGTAAACTGGTGGAATCAACAATCCCATTGTCACCAACCTGACTCTTACACAGCAATTTCCCAATTCCACCCACTCTACCTTCTAGGCACTTCTACCAACCTCCCTCCATGACTTCGGTAAAAGACAAGAGAGAGCACCATAATAATTTGCTTAATTAACTTCCTCAATCAGAGCCCTGTGAGAATGTATCCAAAAGAAAAGGGGAATGTATAGTAGAGTGTGTACTGTTTCTTTTAGGTCAGCTCTTTATTCCCCTATATATTTTGGGGTCTTGTGTTTGTTTCGGTGCTCTGAGTCTGTGGTTGTTTTCACGCTGTTATTTGGGTGTACATCAGCAGGCTAAGGTTCTGGGCTCCTTTGGCCACAGTTGGCTAGGTGAGCATGCATTTGTTACGTTCCTCTCACTTTCTCCCATCTGTAAATTTAGGGGCTAAAGTAGATGACCCATTGGTTCCTTCCAGTCCTAGGGGACTATAATTCATCTGGAATCAGGTTTCCCGATTCCTCTGCCCACTCCAGACTTCAAACTTTTTGCTATTAGGCATGTGTGATTTATGCTGGGACGAGATTAAGAGCAAAGGAAAAAGTCACAAACACAGCAATCACAGGAGGTAAATGTTAAGCTTCTTTCCACATCTTCTTCCCATCCTCTCTTGTAGCTCTTCTCTGGAGCAGGTTAAAAAGGCCCTTTTAAAAGAGGTGAAAGCCAGAGTTGAGAGGTTGAAGTGGATTTGGAGTGAGAAACTGTCAGCTCAATTTATCGGTTTTTTTTTGTTTTTTTTGTTTTTGGCTGGGTTGGGTCTTCCTTGCTGCGCGTGGGCTTTCTCTAGTTGTGGCAAGTGGGGGCTACTCTTCCTTGCGGTGTGCGGGCTTCTCATTGCAGTTGCAGAGCACGGGCTCTAGGAGCACAGGCTTCAGTAGTTGCAGCATGCAGGCTCAGTATTTGTGGCTCGCGGGCTCTAGAGCTCAGGTTCACTAACTGTGGCACACGGGCTTAGTTGCTCCGCTGCATGTGAGATCTTCCCAGACCAGGTCTCGAACCCGTGTCCCTTGCAATGGCAGGCAGATTCTTAACCACTACGCCACCAGGGAAGCCCCAAGACATTTATTTTTAAGTACAATTTCATTTCTGTATCTTACAAGCCTTGCCAGTCAAATTTTACATATTGAGAAAAAAAAAATGCACCTGCCACGTCACTCATATTAGTTCCCCTCCACCATAATGTGCCAGAATTCAAGAAATTTTTTTTTTTTTGGAAAACTAAGTTTGGTGATGCCAGACATCTGGGTGAAATGGAAAAATATTGTTAGTCATCAATGTTTATTACTACCTTGATATTTGGTGTCATGGAAATGATAAATCATAATTAGCCCAGTTTATATTTTCTGCAACTTTGGGCAAGCTAATACATTAGCTTCAGTCTCAGTTCCCTCATCTTTACAATGGGGCTAACACCTGCCTTATTTATAGGCTTGTTGTTAGGGGTTAAAAAAAAAACAAACAAAAACCCTGATTCTGGAATCTGAGGGCACCTGGGGCACTTAGATCAAGGTGGACTAAATGTAAAATAGAATCACAATGGCAGAGAGCCTAGAATAAAAGCATCGCTTGCTGCCTACCCATCCTTCCCTTCTCCACAGCAAATTCTTCCCAGGACTTTCTTGTTGAGTTAGTTGTCAAATGTTCCCATTCTCAGATGATTCAGGCTTATGTTCTTTAAAACGCCTCAGATGTCTAACACATAACTACCACTGCATTTAGAAACCCCTAAGCAGAGCCATGGAATTTGGAACTCCTGCTGCATCTAAGCTCCATAGGTGCAAGACACAACTGCCAGCCTCTCCTCATTGCCAATCAGCTTGATCCAATCGCACTAACAGTGAAAGGCCGAATATAGGCCAGCGGCAAGTGTTCATGTTGGCTGGGGTAAGCCAGCTCACATACTTAAGGAGCACTAGCTAGGACAAGTCACTTCACCACGTAGCCTAATTACCTTAATGGGTTCAGGGCTGTCTACCTGGAGGAAGGAAACAACTTGCAGGATTCTGTGAACATATTTTCTTCTTTGTACTCCACACCCTCCCCATCGGGGGATCCCATCCATTTCCACCCTTTTCTGATGACTTCTACATTTCTGTCTTCAACCTAGGTGTTTTACCTGAGGGCTAAACTACTATGTGTTGACTGCTTATCTCACTTGCATGTCCCACTGGCACCTCAAATTCAACAGATCCCAGGCTGATGTCCTCACCCACCCATCCACACATCAGCTTCTTCTCTCCTGGTGCTTGCCCTCTGGCGAGCCCTATCCTAGGGGATGATACTCCATCCACCCGACTGTCCAAACAAAGGGATGGCCCTTGACTTCTTCCTCCCACAGCCCATCTTTGATCAAGCCCTAGTAGTTCTACTCCTTAAATCTCTGAAATTCATCTGCCTCCATCCATCCCTGCTGCCACTCACCTAACTCAGCTTATGATTATATTTTGCTTCAATTCTTTATTTTTTTAATAAATTTATTTATTTTTGGCTGTGTTGGGTCTTCGTTGCTGTGTGCGGGCTTTCTCTAGTTGTGGCGAGCGGAGGCTACTCTTTGTTGTGGTGCATGGGCTCTAGACACGCAGGCTTCAGTAGTTGTGGCACACGGGCTCAGTAGTTGTGGTTCACGGGCTCTAGAGCGCAGGCTCAGTAGTTGTGGCGCATCGGCTTAGTTGCTCCGCGGCACATGGGATCTTCCTGGACCAGGGCTCGAACCCGTGTCCCCTGCACTGGCAGGCGGATTCTTAACCACTGTGCCACCAGGAAAGCCCTGCTTCAATTCTTGCAAGAGCCTCTCAACTGGTTTTCTTACTTCTATTCCTGCCCCCTCTAGTCCTTATCCCACAACAGGAATGTTCTGAAGTCTGCAAGTCTGATCATGCCATTTGTTCTCTTGCTTGAATGTTTAAATAGCCTCCCAGCACTCAGAGAAGAAAACTCAAGTCCCTTGACACGGTCTTCCAGGTTCTGTGTGATCTGGCCAAGCTCACGTCTCCAGTCTCGCCTCTCACCACTCCGTCCCATCCCATGTTCCGGTCCAGCAGTTCTCAATCCTGGCTACACTGAAAGTCACCTGGGAAGCTTTTAAAAATACCCAAGGCTGGGCTTAATCCAAGACCAAATAAATCGGAACCTCTGGCAGTGGAGCGCTACCCAACCACTTCTCGGTTCCTGCAGTGCACCATGGCCTCTCTTGTCTTCCCTTGCACATGCTCTTGGCTTTGCCTGAAACACTTCCCCTTTAACCTCGCCTCCCCTCCTGCCATCTGGCTGACTCATTCATCCTTTAAGCCTCACCTGGAACATCATGTTGTCCTCCAAGTAGCCCTCCCTGAGCTCAGTGCTTTGAGTCTGGGTTAAGCGTCCTTTCTCATGTGCTCCCAGATAAGACACCCTGTACCTCTCCTCTGGTAGTAGCGTCTCTCACACTATATAATCCTTGTCCATACACTCTGAGCTCTAGGAGGGCAGGGTCTGGGCCTGCCTTGCTCACCCCTGCATCTCCAGCATCTAGCACAGTATCTGGCACATACAATGTACTCAGGGCATTTGTGGAAATAATTTAGTTAATTTTATAAGGTCACCCTGGTTACTCCAGACTTGCCAATCCCTCATAGCAGCAGGGTCTCTAGTCATATCCATTTCTGAGTTCCTTCTTGCAAATATTTGAGAATCTGGTAAGTGACCACTTTTAACCATCCTGAAATAAATTGGATTTCCTCAAATGAAGAATTCCCCACAGTTGAGGCCTGAGACATATCTGAGGAGAGGCAAAGAAAGGGTTTCATGATTTCAGTTTGCCTGGGTCATAGAACTATAGCCAGAAGACATGGGCAGCTTCCCCTGTTTCCACCAACTCCACCCCACCCCATACAGGGAATCAGGCCAGGAATTCTTGTGATCGTTTCCAAGGATTGCCTCTCCAGATGCCTGAGACCTTGAACAAGAAAGACGAAAAAACTGAAGGGGTTGTAATAAACCCTGAGTTGATAACCCCAAAGGGTAGAAGCTGGCTTCTTAAGCATCTAATAAGTGAAAACATGGGTGAACATCCCTCCGACATACCCTGCTCAGAGGGCCTCTGCTTCCCACTTCCAACAGCTTTAGAAGCCCACACATGGACACCAGACAGCCAGAGCCTGAAGCCCAAAGACCCCGGTTCCTAGGGAGTCTGGAAAGCTCTTAGATCTTCTCCGACCTGCACCGAGCTGGTTCTATCCAGTCAGAACTATGCACTCCCACCAAGAAGACCTGGCCGGGTCCCAACTTCAACTCATAAATGAACCAAACAGAGTAAAACTAACCAAGTAGGAGTAGGGGTTGGGGAGAAGAAACAGTAGGATGCAGAGGCAAAGAAGAAACTTTAATTATGGTGCTGGTAGTAACAAGACTGGCTAATGTTGATTGAACACTTAGGATGTGCCAGGCATTGTGCTGAGCTCATTTAATCCTCATAACAAACCTCAAACCCCAGTCACTGGTGTGGCCGCCACCATGTGTTTTTAGCCATGATGCCAAAAGTCTGTGCAGGAAGTCAAGTTGAAAGGAAGCTGATGGGCTTGGGGATTTGGGAAGGGTTGAACAGCTGGAATTCCTGCTTTAGTGGAGGTGGGGTAAAGGACACTTGGAAGATGTAGAATTTTAAAGAGATCACAACGGTTCCGAGCTGGTGATGGTTGAGCAGGAGCCCCAGAGTATGATGATGAAGGCCAAAATAAGGCTCTGATATCTGGGTGGTGTAGGTGGGAGATGAGAAGGAATCAGGTGTTGTCATCAAAGATGGCAATGAGGGAAAGTGTAGGGAGGTATGAGCTTTATTCTTCTGGTTTATAATTAGGTATTGAGCTCGGCTGTGCGTCAGGCAAGACTCTAGACTCTGTGGATAGTGATGAATAGGAAAGCTAAAGCCTTGTGATCATGGGGTTTATGTCCCTGTAGGAGTGACAACAACAATCAAGGAGCAAGTACACAAGAAAGAGGCCAGAAAGTGATTAAGTGCTGGCAAGTGATGGAGTGTGTATGGATTCAGATTTGGACTGTGTAGTTCAGGAAGTTCTTCTCGAGAAGGTGACATTTGAGTGGGATGTGAAAGGCAAGAAGGAGTCAGCCATGACAAAATCAGGGGGAAGAGCATTTCAGATACGCAGACCAGCTGGTGCAAAGGCCCTAAGTGGGAATAAGCCTGGAAGAAGACCAAGACCAGGGTAACTGGAAATAATGAACACCCAGAGAGTGGTGCGGATGAGGTCTGAGAGGTGGACGAGGGCCAGATAATGGGAGACATTATTGTCCACAGTTTGCCATTTGGATTTTAATCTAGGCTAGCAGGAAGCTGTGAAGTGCTTTAATTAGAAGAGGAATGGCCTGGTGTGTGTGTGTGTTTATTAAAGTGATCTTAACTGTGGAGCGGCAGTGAATTAGAGAAGGGAAACAGGGCCCCAACAGAAATAAGCCATTTTCCACAAGAGGTTTTTGGGTTTTGTTTTGTTTAGTTTTTTCAGATCTTGAAGTAGAATGCATTTCTAAGGGTCAACTCCCAAGGTCAAGAGTAATCTGAGGAGTCTGTCTGCTCCCTGTGGTTGTTTGTGAGGAAGTCAGAGAGAGGCACAGACCAAACCTCTTATTATGGAGGAGAGGGTGTGTGTGTTTTTCCTTTCCCCTGAAAAACAGACAACAGAAGAAGTGTATTTACTTGAATCTCTCCCTGCAGAGGATGTGCCACCCACCGTCCCCTCTCCCAAGGTACCTGAAAGCGCTTTCCCAGTATCTCTATCCTTCCAATGGTTTAACAGATTAAGCCCTGTCTAATTTCCTAAGTCGATTTCCCCAGTCCTCTTACTTGGGGAGTTCCTTTTCCTGTTATAGGAACTAGCTAACTGACTTCGTTTTCCTTTCCTGCCCCCATCACTAGGACAATGGACCTGGGAGTCACTTCCCTGACTCCACACGACCCCCTTCTCAGGCTTCAGATTGTTCCTCTGGGCTTCCATTCCTCCTGCTCCTTTGGTGGTCCAGACTCCTCATTTTCACCAGATTTCATGCTGGACAACATGCTGGAGTGAAGGAGGGAGTGACTCTGGCAACCGGAAGAGATACTTTGCATCCCTGGCAGCTGCTGCCCTGTCTCCCCAGGCCCGGAGCGATGGGCAGGTTGTGCCTGGTCCTAGCCAGAGTTCTATGAACCACCTACCACGAGGTTATGGGCAGAGCCCCTGCGACAATGTGGATGATTCAGAGCAGGGAGCCAACTTCTTCTGACTCTTCCTTTAGTTCTGGTTGCCATGGCACTGCACTGAAGGCCAACATACAAGAGCGGCTCATGCTGAGTGAGGACATACCATGGGCTTGACTCCACGCTAAGGTATCTGTAGGCCCGTCTCGTGAGACCCTCGCAATTTTCCTTCAGAGAAGGGATCTTGATCTCCATTTTTTTTTTTTTTTTTTTTTTTTTTGGGGG
>NW_006787464.1:3267487-3269838 GCF_000442215.2 Lipotes vexillifer
TTTTTTTTTTTTTTTTTTTTTTTTGCGGTACGCGGGCCTCTCACTGTTGTGGCCTCTCCCGTTGCGGAGCACAGGCTCTGATGCACAGACTCAGCGGCCATGGCTCACGGGCCCAGCCGCTCCGCGGCATGTGGGATCTTCCCGGACCAGGGCACAAACCCGTGTCCCCTGCATCGGCAGGCAGACTCTCAGCCCCTGCGCCACCAGGGAAGCCCCTTGATCTCTATTTTTATAGAGGAGACTCTGAGGGGTTGAGTAACCTGCTTGCCTAAAGTAATAGAGATAGGATTCTAACTCAGGAGTCAAGCTCCAAAACCTCAAGGGGCTTAATCATGATGCGCCTACCATAGCCTTAACCTTCATTTCTCCTTCACCAGCATTGCAATCTCAAGGTAACCTTCTGATGCAGTTTACTTTCAGGATCTCAGTTACAAAAAATTTCCCATCATGAGCTCAACTACCCACACCAAGATTCTTTCTCAGTATGGGCCCTGGGGAGATGTGGAGGAGGTTCTGATTGATGATGTCAAATCTGAGGTTCCATATTTCTCACAAACAGCCTTGTTTTCTCAATTAATGGACTTCTAAGTGCCACACATGAAAGTGTTTCCAGTGTTTGGAATTATAAATGTAATGTCAATACTTAATTGTTCTTTCCAGATTTTTTTTGCATCAAACATGCTTTTAAAAACATTTTTTTTTGGATGTGTTAGGTCTTTGTTGCTGTGCACGGACTTTCTCTAGTTGCGGCGAGTGAGAGCTACTCTTCATTGCAGTGTGCAGGCTTCTCATTGCAGAGCACAGGCTCTAGGCGTGCAGGCTTCAGTAGTTGCGGCACGCAGGCTCTGTAGCTGTGGCTTCTGGGCTCTAGAGCCCAGGCTCAGTAGTTGTGGCACACGGGCTTAGTTGCTCCACAGCATGTGGAATCTTCCCAGACCAGGGATCAAACCTGTGTCCCCTGCATTGGCAGGTGGATTCTTAACCACTGTGCCACCAGGGAAGTCCCCAAACATGCATTTATTTTACTATCAGGAAGGAAGAAAAGGAACAGTAGGAAATAAAACAATAATAAAATAAGGGAAAAAAAGAAGAAAAGAAAATAAATTGTTCAGACTTGTCCCTGGCCATCGAAGCTAACAAGTTCCCTGTGCAGAGGATCTTACTGTAGTCACATAGACCCCATCCTTAGACTTTAATTCTGGCCTGGCTGAAGACCAAGCCTTCATATCTGTAGTACATAGTCAGCACCCTTGAACAGAGATGGAGCTCAACGAAGATTGGTGGGTTAAATCAGATGTGGTCCAGGATACACGAAGAGTGCCAATATTTGGCCAGTTTGAGATTAACAGTCCCACAGATTTATTCCCTGTTGAGGTGTGAGATCATTTTTAGTGAGACTCAGATTTTAGAGACTTGAGAAGAAAACTGATGTCATGATTCAATGAGTTCCTGAAGAAACACATGGACTTTTTTGGCCATATATTCTCAGCTTTTGGGTTCATTTGGCATAATGCCATGCTAACTTTGAAAGCAAATGTCAAACATAATTATTATATATGTAGAAATTCACCTCCAAGGGACTTATGTTCCTCATCTGGAGAATGAGAGGGTAGACCAGATGCTCTCTAAAGGGGTTTCTAGCACTTGTGTGCTCTGGTTTATGTATTTTGGACGTAGTATTTCACATTTTTGTTTACTAAAAACTGAAAAGAGTAAAGGATAATACCCAGCCTCCAACTTGCCACCCCCATTACAGCTGACCTACAAATTGGATGTCTAAAGGATTATGTTACCTTGGCTAAATAAAAGGAATAGGTCAGCATTCTGAGAAGATGCCTGGACTGTGGCCTTCTAGATAAGCCCAATGCCCAGGCATTTGCAGCGACTGCCCTATGTCACAGGCAGAATTATTCCATGCCTTTTGAGTGTACATGTGAGAAGGCCTTAAAATAAAGTACTAAGCCATAGCCAACTAAAATATTCAAGCACTTCTAATTTTGTGTTTTCACCCAGAATGTGTATGTTGCTTTTTGGTTCTTTCTGTGTTTTCTTTTTCCTTTTTTTTTTTTTTTAAAGCAAGTAATCTATAAATAACATTTACTTAGGCCTCTTTTTAAAAAAATCACCCAATATTGCAAATAAACTCTCCAATACTCGTGTATGTGTGAGGTGATAATTAGTGACAGAACCATGTAGTGGTTAAAAGTTGAAGTCTTAGATCTCTGTCTTGCCACTTAATTAGCTGTGTGACCTTGAGCAAGTTACTTAACCGCTCTGAGTCCTCATCTATGAAATGGGGATATTAACAGTTCTTTCCTTCCTTCCTTCCTCCCTCCCTCCCTCCCTCCCTC
>NW_006787464.1:3269925-3274778 GCF_000442215.2 Lipotes vexillifer
CTCCCTCCCTCCCTCCCTCCCTCCCTTCCTTCCTTCCTTCCTTCCTTCCTTCCTTCCTTCCTTCTACAAATACTTTTTTGAGCACCTGCAATGTGTGACTCAAGGCTCTGGGGAATAAGTACAGGCGTGAACAAAGACAGAGTTCCTTTTCTCATGTACCTAGAATCTAGTTGAGTGAAACAGATAATAGATAAATATGGATGCCAGGTGGCAAGTGCAATGAACAAAGCAGAGTAAGGGGTATGAGGGGTGGAAAGAAGCTATTTAGAAGGGGTGGTCAAAGAAAGCCCCTCTGAGAAGGTGATGTTTGAGCTGAAACATGAACTAAGTGTAGAGAAGAAGATTCCAGGTGGGAGGAGCAGCAGATGCAATGACCCTAATGTGGAAGGTATGCTTTGAATGAATGTTTGAGGAAAAGTAAGAAGGAACATTACTCCATGTAAAGCCTTTAAGTTTTACTCTAAATGAGTTGAGAAGCCACTGGGGGTTTAAGCAGAAGAGTAGTAACATGACCTGATATATATGGAAAGGGATCATCTTTCCAGATGTTTTAATATGTCATTTGACTATGTGTTTAAGGAGTGACTTCTCAGGCATGTGGTGAGATTGACATGAGTTTATGAGGTGGTGTGTATATGAATTGGTTAGGCCAGTGCCTGGCAATAGACTGCATTTAGAGGGCAGCTTTTATTATTACTCTGAAAGTGAAGTTGATAATCTGTCACCAAAGTTCTTCACTGATGATGATAGGGCATCTCTTGGGGGCCAAGGAAGAAGGGAGAGAAAACCAATGTTTCTTGAGCACTTACTCTGTGCCAGGACTATACATATTTAGCTCAGATACAATATAGAACAAAGCAGTGTGCTTTGAGAAAGGGAAACAATGGCATCTGACCCTAAAATAGCTCCTCTACCTTGTACCTGTCTTGTCATGGTGCCCAAAACTAGTCATAACTTTGGGTTGAGGTCACTATGAAAGTGTACATTTTGACCTGGGATGGTAACACCAGGCCCTATTCATCCACTTTCCCTTGATGTAATTTCATGGATCAGATAAACTAGCTGACTACCGCAGTGGCTCTGGAGTCTGAGGGCTTGGGGTCAAAATCCAGCTCAACCACTTGCTAGCTACGTGGCTTTGAAAAAGGTACTAAATTTCTCTGTGCTTCAGGTTCCGAGTCTCAGGAATGATAGTGATAACTATCTCTTAGTGTTTATGTGAGCCAATGTGAAGTAATGCATACAGAATGCTTTATCCTACATAACTATATTATTTGCACAGTTAAATTAATTAATGAGCCAACCAGAAGAGCTTTGAGGGGGTGGAACACAGGACTGGTAAGTTTTCAGGAGAAAGCAAAGGACCATTTTCAAGGGAAAGCAAAGAAACAAAAATGTTACGGTGCAACTATAAGAAGTTTTGCAGGATGAGCACTGCCAGGAGTGGAAACAGCTGGTAAAAAGATGCTAAAACATTAAAAAAAACTAACTTAAGTCTTTGCAAGTTCTCACTATGGAGGCAGAAGATTCAAGTGATCCAGCAAGAATTTTTGATCAGTATGCTACAGGGTAATGAATGATAGGGAGCCAAACAATTAGATGGGCTATAAAAGGAGTTCAAACAAGGAAGCAAGAAAAACACTTAAAAGTGAGAAAGGACAGAATCAGAAAATTCAGAGTAAGAAATGCAACTAGAAAACAAATAAGTGAAAAAAGTGTGTGCTAATCAAGTTAGCAAAAATTTAAAAAAAATACAAATTCCCTTGCAATTATGACAAAATGAGGGCTTTCTTATACAGTCCTTATATAGTCCTTCCTCAGTACCCGTGGGGGGATTTGCTCCAGGAACCCCGCAGATATGAAAATCTCAAGTCCCTTATATAGAGTGGAATAGTATTTGCACATAACCCATGCACATCCTCCCCTATACTTTAAATCATCTCTAGATTCCTTATAATACCTAATACAATGTAAATGCTTTGTAAATAGTTATAAATATAATGTACAGACATACCCCTAATTTTACTGAGGTTTGTTTTATCCTGCTCCACAGATACTGTGTTTTTTACAAATTGAAGTTTTGTAGCAACCCTGTGTCGAACAACCTGTCGGTGCCATTTTTTCCAAAAGCATTTGCTCACTTCCTGTCTCTGCATCATATTTTGGTAATTCTTGCAAGATTTCTTATTTTTTTCATTATTATTATATTTGTTATGGTGATCTGTGATCAGTGATCTTTGATGTTACTATTGCAAAAAGATTACAACTTGCTGAAGGCTCAGATGATAGCATTTTTTTTAACAATAAAGTCCTTTTTAATTAAGGTATGTACTTTTTTGGATATACTGCTATTGCACACTTAATAGGCTACAGGACAGTGTAAACATCACTTTTATATGTACTGGGAAACCAAAAAAATTCACATGACTTGCTTTATTACGATATTTGCTTTATTGCCATGGTCTGGAACCAAACTCAAAATATCTTGGAAGTATGCCTGTAAATGCTATGTAAATAGTTGCCAGTGTGCAGCAAATCAAGTTTTGCATTTTGGAACTTCCTGGAATTTTTTTTTTCCTGAATATTTTTGATCCAAGGTTGGTTGAATCTGTGGATGCAGAGGGCCAACTATATACTGCTGAAAGGAGTGTAAACCAATAAAAACTTTTGAGAAAGCAATGTAGTCAAACATCTTTATTTTATTTTATTTTTAAAATTTTATTTTATTGAAGTATAGTTGATTTACAGTGTTATGTTAATTTCTGCTGTACAGCAAAGTGATTCAGTTATACATATATATATATTCTTTATCATATTCCTTTCAATTATGGTTTATTATAGGATAGTGAATATAGTTCCCTGTGCTATACAGTAGGACCTTTTTGTTTATCCATTCTATATATAATAGTTTGCATCTGCTAATCCCAAACTCCCAGTTCTTCCCTCTCCCACCCGCCTCCCCCTTGGCAACCACAAGTCTGTTCTCTATGTCTGTGAGTCTGTTTCTGTTCCACAGATAAGTTCTTTTGTGTCATATTTTAGAGTCCACATATCAGTGATATCATATGATATTTGTCTTTTTCTTTCTGACTTACTTCACTTAGTATGATAATCTCTAGGTCTATTCATTTTGCTGCAAATGGCATTATTTCATTCTTTTTTATAGGTGAGTGGTATTCCATTGTATAGATGTACCACATCTTTATCCATTCATCTGTTGATGGACATTTAGGTTGTTTCCATGTCTTGGCTATTGTAAAGAGTGCTGCTATGAACATAGAGGTGCATGTATCTTTTCGAATTATAGTTTTGTCCAGATATATGCCCAGGAGTGGGATTGCTGGATCATATGGCAACTCTATTTTTAGGTTTTTGAGGAACTTCCATACTGTTTTCCATAGTGGCTGCACCAATTTACATTCCCTCCAACAGTATAGGAGGCTTCCCTTTTCCTCACACCCTCTCCAGCATTTGTTATTTGTAGTCTTTTTAAAGATGGCCATTCTGACCGGTGTGAGGTGGTACCTCATTGTAGTTTTGATTTGAATTTCTCTTTTTTTTTAATTGAAGCATAGTTGATTTACAGTGCTGTGCCAATCTCTGCTGTAAAGTGACTCAGTTATACGCAGAGACATGATTTTTTTATATTCTTTTCCATTGTGGTTTATCACAGGATATTGAATATAGTTCCCTGTGCTATACAGTAGGACCTTGTTGTTTATCCATCCTATGTATAGTAGTTTACATCTGCTAATCCCAAACTCCCAGTTCTTCCCTCTCCCACCCGCCTCCCCCTTGGCAACCACCAGTCTTTCTCTACGTCTGTGAGTCTGTTTCTGTTTTGTAGATAGGTTCATTTGTGCCATATTTTAGATTCCACATTTAAGTGATATCATATGGTATTTGTCTTTCTCTCTCTGACTTACTTCACTTAGTATGATAATCTCTAGTTGCATCCATGTGGCTGCAAATGGTATTATTTTGGGGTTTTTTTTATGGCTGAGTAGTACTCCATTGTAACATCATTCGCCATTGGGGAAGTGCACATCAAAACCATAATGAGATACCATTTTATACCCACTAGGATGGTTACACTAAGAAAGACAGATAGTATCAAATGCTGGCAAGGATGTGGAGAAATTAGAACCCTCATACACTGCTGCTGGGAATGTAAAATGATGCAGCCAATTTGGCAAACACTATGTCAGTTCCACAAAAGGTTAAACATAGAGTTACCATATGACCCAGCAATTCCACTCTTAGGTATATACCCAAGAGAAATAAAAACATTTACACAAATGTTCACAGCAGCATTATTTATAATAGTTAAAAAGTGGAGACAACACAAATGTCCATCAAGTGACAAATTGATAAAATGTAGCATATCCATATAATAGAATATTATTTGGCAATAAAAAGGAATGAAGTATTGATACATGCTATAACATGGATGAGCCTTTAAAAAATTATGCTAAATGAGAGAAGACAGTCACAACAGACCATATATTGTATAATCCCACTTACATGAAACATCTAGAATTGGCAAATCTATAGAGACAGAAAGAGTGGATGCCTAAGGCTGGGGTTGGGGTAGGGCTGGGGATGGGGAATGACTGCTAATGGAACAAGGTTTCTTATTAGGGTAATAAAAATGTTCTCAAATTGATTATGGTGATGGTTGCACAATTCTGTGTATGCTAAATACCACTGAACTATATACTTTAAATGGGCAAATTTAAATTCATATGGTATGTGAATTACATCTTAATAAAACTGTTAAAAAACACATTTGTGTGGGACTTCCCTGGTGGCGCAGTGGTTGAGAGTACGCCTGCCGATGCAGGGGACACGGG
>NW_006787464.1:3274824-3315838 GCF_000442215.2 Lipotes vexillifer
TGCGTCTGGAGCCTGTGCGCCGCAACGGGGGAGGCCACAACAGTGAGAGGCCCGCGTACCGCAAAAAGAAAAAAAAAAAAAAAAACGCATTTGTGTAA
Source organism: Lipotes vexillifer (assembly GCF_000442215.2). Classification (NCBI taxonomy): domain Eukaryota; kingdom Metazoa; phylum Chordata; class Mammalia; order Artiodactyla; family Lipotidae; genus Lipotes; species Lipotes vexillifer. The sequence continues at coordinate 3,274,923 of NW_006787464.1, forward strand.
AGTATATAATAATAGAAGAAATGTTCATAAAATGTGTGAATGATTTGAGATCGTGTTTTGTAAACTATGATTATAATTATTTGGAAAAGAGATAATAAGTTCTGACAAATTCTGGCAAGAGATGCACTAAAGTGTTAATGAAGGTTGCCTTTGGATTGTTGACTTATGGTTGATAGCTTTTTTCCCCCTTTGATGAGCAGGCCTTACTTTTATAATAGGGGGAACCTTTTAAAAAAAGAAATGAGGAGGCCTTATTTCCAAAACTGTCCTTGGGCATAATCCTTATGAAATATTGCCAAACACAAAGCAACTGAAGACAGTTTCAACTGTCATTCTTAGAAAATAGTCTGATTGAGACCAAAATGACGTTTTCCATGTTCCCTCCTACCTCCTGTTCTTCTACCCCTCCGGCCCATAAAAGAAAATCATTTAGAAAGTCCTGAGCCAGTGAAACCCGGAAATGTGCTGGCAGCCTCCTGCCCTGGAGTGGGGGGTAGACAACTGCTCTCCAGGGCTTCGGACAGTGAAAGTGGAGTGAGAGAGGCATATGTCTCAGCTGGGGGCAGGAGTTACGGCCCGTGCCAGGTACAAGTTTTATTTATTCCAGGAGCACACACTCTGTGCTTATCTCTACTGAGGAAACCAGCTTTTCCTTCTCACCTCCTGAAAGGAGGAGCCAGCGCTGGCTCACGTCCCTGGACGGGGTTACACTTCCCAGCTGGCCCCTCTCCAGGCAGCCAGTTGTCCGTCTCTATCTTAGAGGAACAGCTTTGACAAAGACCTTGGCCCTGTTTGGAAATTCCCTTTCCTTTGCTCTCCCAAACAAAATTAATTTGAAACGGTTGGGTTCATCTGACATTTTTTCCTATAAGGAACATGTGTTCATGTGAGGGGGGGTCTCCTAGAGACAGTCCCCAGGCTGTCTGCTTGGAGTCCACATCCCTCCCCAATGCTGGCGATCTGCAGTGCATTCAGAGGCATGCCTCTGGGATGGAGAGGGACCTGGGGGCCAGGTTTCTGGGAAATGGTTGAAAGATCTGGGGCTGCTCAGCATGTCGAAGAGAAAACTCAGGGAGATCCTGAGAGGTGTCTCAGTGAGCTGTTACCACGAGACAGGTTTATTCTGGAATAGCTCAGAGAAAAACTGAAACCAATGTGGAGAAGTTGCAAGGAGGAAAGTTGCCTTAACAGAAAGAATTTTAATAACTAGAATTTTCCAACAAGCAACAGTCCTTATAGTAGAGGAGATAAGTTTCATCCCAGGAAGTCTATATACCAAGTTTGTTCCTGGCATCACCAACTTGTGAGAACAAAAAAATTTTTTCAACCATTATGTGGTGGTTATTATGGTGGCACTGTTCTAAGTACTTTACATATGTAATTCCTGGAATAGTCACAGCAACTTTCTGAATTAGTATATTATTATCTCCAATTTACAGATGAGGAAAAATAGGCTCAGAGAGGTTCAGTAACTTGCCCAGGGCCACACTGTGACTCAAACCCAGGTAGTCTGGCTCCAAAACCCATGCTCTTAACTACTATAGTGAGGGCACATTTATATGAATACCCCAAGATATGACTATAGGCCCCTACATGTCGAATTATAGGAGTTTCTCTCCCTCACCCAGAGGTGCCTGGGTCATTTCCAGGAGTCCCCGTGGAGTACCTACCTCCGCCTACAACCTAGTGCATATGGTATGAGCACCTGTCATACACTGTGGCTTCCCTCTTGGTGACATCTTAGCTCTTGACACTATTTAGGCAGACTTGCTCCTGCCTCTGCCAACTATACTAATTGTTAGAACACCAATGTCTGTGCCAGTGTCTGCTTTCTCACAATGCACTCTGGTCCTCGGGCTCAGCATCCCTGTGTGTACCAATGTATGTGCCAAGGGGGCTCCCTCACAGTGCACCCTGGTCCTCGGGCTCAGCATCCCTGTGTGTACCAATGTCTGTGCCAATGTCTGCTTCCTCACAATGCACCCTGGTCCCTCGGGCTCAGCATCCCCGTGTGTCACTGGGTCCTGAGAGCTGTGGAGAATGGTCCCACTTCTGTGCCACAGTGTGTCATATGAGTCCCCAAGAAACACTACTTTTGGCCAGAGTTGTCTATCTCTCAACAACAAGATGTCTCTCTCAGCTTCTGGCCCTCATATTCTTGGTTATAGGGTTTCAGAGAAGTCCAACAGTTAGATTTGGGTCAAATTAATATGATATCCTGTCCCTCCCTGTCACCTTTACTTCTCTCTCAACGGTCTCTGTCACCTGGACAAGCAAAATAAATAAAACTCTCTTTTCCCCCACTCACAAAGCACAGAGCCTCCTTGCACCAGTTGAAGAGATACTCTGCAGAGATGCCACCTAGCTTCTCGCCAGGTCCTGCCTAGCCAAAAAAGGACCTGTGATACCTGTGAACAGAAGCAGAAAGGCTGTTGGTCAGGAGTGCAGGGGAAAGGGGTGCTGGACCAAGTTGGAGGCTGGAAAAAAATGGTAAAGTCTCGTCAATTCTAAAGTATTAGAACCCTAAGTCCCAAATAGTTTGATAGAAATGGAGTTGTTCAGCCTGTTTCCTCAAGTAGCCCCACTGGGTTTGTTTGGGGAACAGTAAACTGTGTTTCCAGGTAAAATTTTTAGCAGTTTCTGGATTCTACTTCATTTATGGAAGGTGAAGAGTACAGTATCTGACTATCTCATACAGCTCACCTTTAGGCAAGTGAGGAAACTGTCATGGAGATTTATTGATGAGGAACAACTAATGGTTTATCCAATAAGCCATTTCCTTCAGGGAGAATTACAGAGATGAGCTTCCTGTGTTTGTACCCTAGTTTCTCTCATGCTCTAGGTAAATATAGCAAGGATTTATTTATTTATTTAATTTATTTATTTTTATTTTTTTGCTGCATTGGGTCTTTGTTGCTGCATGCGGGCTTTCTCTAGTTGCGGTGAGCTGGGGCTACTCTTCATTCCGGTGCACGGGCTTCTCATTGTGGTGGCTTCTCTTGTTGCAGAGCATGGGCTCTAGGCATGAGGGCTTCAGTAGCTGCAGCACGCGGACTCAGCAGTTGTGGCTCGCGGGCTCTAGAGCGCAGGCTCAGTAGTTGTGGCACACTCACGGGCTTAGTTGCTCCGTGGCATGTGGGATCTTCCCGGACCAGGGATCAAACCCGTCTCCCCTGCATTGGTGGCAGATTCTTAACCACTGCGCCACCAGAGGAGTCCAGGATTTATTTAATTTTTTAACATCTCCACATTATCCAAGTGGCCTTCTTATTGTCTTTTATGGGTAATATGAAGGGTTTGGGACATTCAAATTCTCTGACGTTTCTGTTATAGCATTTGACTGAAAGGGGAGAGAAGAGTGAAGCATATGTCACTGTGGGTTATGGAGAAAGGGTGTGGTAGCCAGCCTCAACATTACCTTCAGTATTCCTTGCCCCCTAGTGTTCAGGTCTTGCATAGTGTATGTTCCCATATTGAATCCACGTTTGTCTTTATGACAGGTAACATATGGCAAAAGTGACAGTGTGTGACTTCCTAGGCTAGGTCATGACTTCCACCTTGGTCCCTGGGACTGTGTGCTCTGCGGGAAGTCAGCCACCATGTTGTGGAGGATACTCAAGCAGCCATGTGGAAGGGCCCATGTGGGGAAGGACTGAGGCCACCTGCCAAAGCTAGCACACACTTGTCAGCTACTTTTATTGAAAGTAGATTCTCCAGCCCCAGTAGAGCTCTCAGATAACTGCAGCCCTGGTTGATATCTTGACTGCAACCTCAGAAGAGATTCTGAGCCAGAACTACCCAAATTTCTTCCTGACCTACAGAAACTGTCATAGACATTGATAATTTCAGCCACTAAGTTTTGAGATAATTTGTAGCACAGCAATTGATAACCCATGCAAAGAGCAAGTCTGATCATGTGAAGGGCTCCCTAGCATAAGCCCTGTGGGTTGGGCACCTTCATGCACTGTATCCTTGGGAAGCCAGAGGGCAGTTTCCTTGTTCTGTAGTCTGAGTTGGCAAACTAGGGCCCATGGCCAAATCCAGCCCTCCCCGGGCTGAATCTGCCCACGTCATTTGTTTACATATTATCTACGGCTGATTTCTTGCTACAGTGACAGAGCTGAGTAGTTGCGACAGACTGGATGGTTCACAAAGCTGAAAACAGTTTCTGTTTAACCCTTTATAGAGAAAGCTTGCTGACCCCTGTTCTACAGGAATTTACAGTCGATAGCGAAACGTCTCTCTCACACATATACAGATGCACACGCTATCCCCACACAAGAGCCTGAAGTGCACGCATGCTACTTTTTTTTTTTTTTTTTTGCGGTACGTGGGCCTCTCACTGTTGTGGCCTCTCCTGTTGCGGAGCCCAGGCTCCGGACGCGCAGGCTCAGCGGCCATGGCTCACGGGCGCAGCCGCTCCGCAGCATGTGGGATCCTCCCGGACCGGGGCACGAACCCGTGTCCCCTGCATCGGCAGGCGGACTCTCAACCACTGCGCCACCAGGGAAGCCCCGCATGCTACTTTATCTGCCCACAGAGTCCTCTTTTCCTTCTTCGTCTGGCTAACTCCTACTCATCCTTCAAACTCAGTTGAGATGCCACCTCCTTCACTCAACCTTTACTTGGCAAAAGTCCTCCCCTCCTTTGAGGTTGGTTTATACATCACCTTCTTCCCTCATTACCCCAACCCAAGCAAATTCTAACAGCAGTGTTTTCTTTAAGCATTCTATTCTCTTTAAGAATTCTAATCAATCACATGATGGAGTTTTGTTTAGTGTCTTTCTCCCCCAGTGGATATGAGCTCTTCAAGGGCAAGGACTGTATGATATTCATTTTATAACCTCAGAGTAGTGTGCCTTTATTTATTCATCAGAAATACTTACTGAATGCTTATTTGCCAGATCATTGATGGCACCAGGATACATGGAGAAAGAGACTGAGTCCTTGCCCTCAGGTTGCTCTAGGAAGGAAGTGGGAGAACAAACTGGTAGTAGGATTCAATGTGATGGTGATGTGTGAAGCTTCACTGTGAGCATATTTGCAATAACCATATAAACATATGCAAAAAAAATTGGTTTTCAACACTTTCATAGCATTTACTATGTGTCAGACACTGTACTAAGCACTTACGTATATTATAATTTATTTAGTCTTTATACTACATGAGGCAAATATGTACTACAATTATTTCCATTTTATAGGACATAGAGACCCAGAGAAGTCAAGTAACACACCCAGGGTCACCGAGCTAAAAATGTCAAATGAACTTCAGAGCAATTATTTAGTTGAATAGTTAAATTCCAAGCCTCAGTAACAATGCAAGTGTAAGGACTTGGGATAATGCTATTCTTTTGTCTCAGTACACTATGTGGATGGTTTCTGTCAAGCTGGAAATTCCTGCTCCAAAGGCTTTCTGACAACTTGTACTGCGGTTGGCATTTTATTTCTAGGAATTGCTTCTGGGAGATTCTGCTATTTTAATGATTGTGCAACCCTGGTTTTCTCAGTGAATTGTACCATTTGCCACTTTGAAGTCATTCGAGTTATCAGTTTTACTTTCTTAGGGCTCTGCAGGGAAAGAACACATTCAACAGAAAAGTTACTGCCTTGCCCCAAATGTATTTCAATGTTTTTTCTTGCCAAAGTCAATAGGACTATCCGTTGTCTACAGCTGGGGTGTGAGATGGGGCCTTGGTGCCTTCTCTCTGCCATCATTTGTCTCCAGCCATGATCTGAAGCTGTGGCTTAATTGGTTCAAACCTTGGATATCACTCAGTGGATTGTGTACAATGGCTAATGATGCTGCTTCTAGCTTAAAGAAAACCCTTGCCCCCTGTAGTATAAATCACTGAATCCATTCTATTTTTCTTTCTAGGACTGAAGACTTTGGAGCTCCAAAGCTGGTTACTTTTAAAAATATTTAAGTAGGTTTTTTGAACCACTCTGTTCAGGTCACGCTTCCGTGCTTGGTTCAGCCTTCCTCCCGGAAGATGTGGGTGCTTTGTGATAAAGACTGGGGCTGGAGAGTGGGAGAAGTCCTCTGCTGAGAACAGTGACAGGTGCAGAAAGCAGGTCTGTCCCCAATCCAAGCTCAGCGATTCCCTTCAAAGGGAAAGATGTAGGGTGAAGTGGTGAGGAATGGGTGTCAATGTGGGCAGGAGAGGGAAAGGCCAGTATATCCACTCACGTTTTTCATCATATTCACCAGCATTTGACAAGTCCTGATGGAATCAATTGTGTGCCACACCTTGTTTACAGTCAGGTCCCGAAGTTTACAGTGGTGAATGAGACAGACATGGTTCCTGCTCTCCTGAAGCAGTGAGGAAGATCAGAAAACAGATGAAAGATTTCTAAAAATCATTAAAATTTGTGGTAAGTGCTGGTAGGAACTAAAGAGTGGGCTATTACAGAGAATAATCGAGAATGGGGGATGGGACGGGACATCTATTTCAAATGGAATTATCAGATAAAGGCCTCTCTGAGGATGTAAAGGATAGGACTTGAAGGAGAAAGAAGCCCAGGGAGAATTCTGGGCAGAGGAAATGGATTGTGTGCCGGCTCTAAAGCTGAAGTTGTCTCAGGCTAAAAGAAGCTAAGCTACTCTTGGGGGCCCTCCAGGCTTCCTGCCTGGACTGCTTTCTCCAGAAAGTGTCCGTCTGCCCTAGGCCCATTGCTTCCCTTTGTTTCATCCAAACATGCTCCTGGTAAGAGCATGAGAGCCAGCTTTGCCAGGATCCACAATTCACTTGGGATCTCAGGTTCAGCTATAGCTCTGAGGCAGAGTAGCAGACATTCATCAAGAAAGGAATATGGGGCTTCCCTGGTGGTGCAGTGGTTGAGAGTCCGCCTGCCGATGCAGGGGATACGGGTTCGTGCCCCGGTCTGGGAGGATCCCGCATGCCGTGGAGCGGCTGGGCCCGTGAGCCATGGCCGTTGAGCCTGCTCGTCCGGAGCCTGTGCTCCACAATGGGAGAGGCCACAACAGTGAGAGGCCCACATACGGCAAAAAAAAAAAAAAAAAAAACAAAAACAAAAACAAAAAAAAAAAAAGAAAGGAATATGCTTTGGGACTTGGGGTCCCTTCTCTTTTATTTTAAGGAGAGCAAACCTGGGGGAATCTTACTCTTACAAACTATTTAGGTTCAAATCCTGGCTCTGCCACCTGGAAGCTATAACTTTAGTCTGTTACTTAACTGCTTTGTGTCTCAGTATCCTCATCTGTAAAATGGGTCAAAAGGCAGCATCTGCCTCACAGGATTGTTACGAGAATTTAATAAGTTAATGTTAGCTAAGTGTTTAGATCAGTATCTGGCACTTAAACATTCAACAATAGTGTTGCTGTTATTAATACTATTACCATACTTAAGCTCTTACACCCCACTGATGCCTTGTACGGCAGAGGAGGTGGTATTATGCATTCCCCTGGTCCTGGGCTTCCTGGAATCAAGGTATAGACTTAATTATATAACTCAATTCAGAAATCATTTTTATACCAGGCACTGTGTTGGACACTTTACCATTTCCTTTGATCCTGCTAATAATCTTAAGAAGCATGTATTATTATCCCCGTTTTATAGATGCAGAAACTCAGGTTTAAAGAGGTTAGCTAATTTACCCAACACCGTGAAGCTAATATGATTCCTAGGTCTGAGATTCTGACTCAGCAGGCCTGGCTAAGGCCTCAGAGTCTGCATTACAAGTACCTCTCCCAAGCTTCCCAGTTCTTTGTTTTTTTTAATAAATTTATTTATTTTATTTATTTATTTTTGGCTGCATTGGGTCTTCGTTGCTGCGTGCTGTCTTTCTCTAGTTGCGGGGAGCGGGGGCTACTCTTCGTTGCGGTGCGTGGGCTTCTGACTGCGGTGGCTTCTCTTGTTGCAGAGCACGGGCTCTAGGCGCACAGGCCCAGTAGTTGTGGCTCACGGGTTCTAGAGCACAGGCTCAGTAGTTGTGGCGCACGGGCTTAGTTGCTCCACAGCATGTGGGATCTTCCCAGACCAGGGTTTGAACTCGTGTCCCCTGCATTGGCAGGCGGATTCTTAACCACTGTGCCACCAGGGAAGCCCCCAACCTTCCCAGTTCTGATGACGGTGAACTCTTTATTGTACTTTGGAAAACTATGGCCTAGATGATCTCTAAAAATCCCTGAGGCTGCAAAGTCTGTGAAGATGAGAAAGTCCATACATTCGAGTACACAGTTTAGTGGGGAAGGCAGTTTGTGGCTGATAATGTTTGTTTATAAGAGAATTAACTCAGGACATTTTTCTGACATGGTCATTGTCTAACAGGCACACTGGGACTGAAAAATGTGTCCCCCCCCGCCTTAAGTGTTTTGCATTATGTAATCCCTGTTCACAATTTCTCATCTACCTTTACAAAATAAAATAAAATAAAATAAAAATGCGCTGAAAACCAGAAGTCAAGTTTGGGGCAACTCACTTTGCAGTCAAACTTGACTGAATTGAAGTAAGTTTATTTGCAGATGTTATTTAAACCACTTACTATGAATATTTATTCGTCGCCTTGCAAAATTATCAATGTGCTTGATTATGGGGTTGTATTAGTTATTAGCAGTTACGTAACAAATTACCCCCAAACTTAATGGCTTAAAGCCACAAATATTTATTATCCTACAGTTTCTATGGGTCAGGAATTCCAAAGCGACTCACCTGGGTGGCCGCGCTCAAGGTGTTGCTGGGGCCGCAGTCACCTGCAGACTTGACTGGACTGAAGGGCTCTCCTGCAAGGCGGCTCATTCATACGGCTCTTGGCGGGAGGAAGCACAATGCGTTTTATGAGCTGGGCTTCAAAGTGTCACACTGTCCCTTATGTTTGGTCCGTTTCTTAGGAGAGAATCACCAAGTTCAGCCCCCCACACACAAGAAGAGATTTAGTCTTCACCTCTTGAAGAAGAGAATATCACAGAACTTGTGGACGTATTTCAAAACCACCATAGGAGTGCTACCCATACCTCCCTGGGTGTTTTCTGTTATATACAAGCTTTGGAGCAGTCTAATGTCTGCTTTAGTCTTTTATGTACTGAGGAATTCAATAAAGAATCCTAAATAATTATGAATTGCTTTTGACACCAAGAGTTTTGGATGAAGGGTTATGTTTCTATAGTATCATGATAAGCTTGCAATATGTTTTTTTTTTCAGTTTAAATAAGCTAAAGAAATCCAGAGTGTTTTGAAATATTTTCAAGCTAGAAGGAACCTCATGGATTATCCAGTAACCAGAGTTTAGTCTCATTGCCCTTACTCTACAGATGAGTAACTTGAGACTCAGAGAGGAAAGAAAAAGTGTTTGCTAAGAACATACATACTATGTTTCAGACACTGCAAAGTGCTATAGGTATATCATTTTATTAAATTCTCCCAGCTTTCTTGATGAGGAAAATAAGGATCAGAGAGGCAAGTAGCATGTCCCTAGATTAGACATCTAGTGTGTTTTGGAGACAGGGCTAAAACCCGTATCTCCCAAATGCCAGCCAGAGCCCTGCACATGTAACACCCTCTCTCATGACCCCATGGGATGTGACAGCAGGCTGGTAAGGCCTAGGTACCATATCCCTGGAGGATCAAGAGAAAGGGTTTTCTCTCCAAACATCCAGGGTTCTCTTTAGTCTCTACATCTCACCTTACTTCTGCTTCCCGAGCTAATGTCCAACCTGAGAGTCTCCTCTGGAAACCAGACAAGAACCACAGAAGTTACAGAAGAAGTGACCCCATGCCTGTTGCCTCACCCGCAAACTGGGTTTCTGAACTTCAAGCTCGGTAGGTGCTGCTGAGCTGTGAGGGGGTAGGTTCCCACCTTGGGATAGCTTCTAAGGGTACCTCAGATACATGTCATGTTCTCACTCTCATCTAAGAACAGGGCCTCATCCCCAGGGGACCATGGCTGGAGATGGCTTTCCCAAGTGCTGTCAGCTTTAAATTCTATGAAGGATATGCCAATCATTAGGAATCTAAGTTAAAAAGTCATAATAACAGTAGTTGTAGTGATAAATCAGGATTCTTTTAGTGATACATGTTAGAAAATCCAATCCAAATGACATAATCTAAAGGAATATTAATTGAAAAATCCAGACATAGAGTTGATTTCAGGTGTGGCATGATGAAGACAACCAAATGTTCCAGAAGCACTCGGTTTCTCTTTCATCCCTTAACTCTGCTTACTATGTTGATTCCATTCTCAGACTATCTGATCTGGTCCCTGAACTAATCACTATCACCAGAAGAATGTAATGTTCTTATTGGCCAGGCCTGGGTCACATGATACTCCTGGATCAGGGGATGGGGAAGAGTACAAACCACCAAGAAAAGAAAACAAAAAAAAACCCCAACACTTCATTTTACTGGACGTAGAATGAAGAGATGTTGCTAATAAATTTGACAAACATTTAAGCTCTTATTACGTGCTGGGTTCTATGCTAAGCAATCTACATGCACAATCTTATTTAATCTTTATTAACAACTCTGTGACATATATATCAACATTACCTCATATAGTTTTACAATTTTTATTTAGTTTTAGTGAAATACAGTAGATTTACAATGTTGTGTTAATTCCTGCTGTACAGCAAAGTGATTCAGTTATATATATTTTTTTCATATTCTTTTCCATTATGGTTTGTTATAGAATATTGAATATAGTTCCCTGTGCTATATAGTAGGACCTAGTGGTTTATTGCATCTGCTAATCCCAAACTCCCACTCCATCCCTCTCCCACCCTCCCCCACTTGGCAGCCACAAGTCTGTTCTCTATGTCTGTATGTTTCTCTTTCAATACATGTTCATTTGTGTCATATTTTAGATTGTACATATAAGTGATATCATATGGTTTTGTCTTTCTGTGTCTGACTTACTTCACTTAGTATGATAATCTCCAGTTCCATCCACATGGCTGCAAATGGCATTTTGTTCTTTTTTTATGGCTGAGTAGTATGCCATTGTATATATGTACCACATCTTCTTTATCCATTCATCTGTCGATGGACATTTAGGTTGTTTCCATGTCTTGGCTATTGTGAATAGTGCTGCTATGAACACTGGAGTGTATGTATCTTTCTGAATTATATTTTTGTCCAGATGTATGCCCAGGAGTGGGATTGCTAGATCATATGGCAGCTCTAGTTTTAGTTTTCTGAAGAACCTCCATACTGTTTTCCATAGTGGCTGTACCAACTTACATTCCCACCAGTAGTGTAGGAGGGTTCCCTTTTCTCCACCCCTCTCCAGCATTTGTTATTTGTAGACTTCTTTTTGTTTTCTGAAGATTTTTCTTTTGATGTGGACCATTTTTTTTAAGTCTTTATTGAATTTTTTACAATATTGCTTCTGTTTTTTTTTTATGTTTTGTTTTTTTGGCCAAGAGGCATGTGGGATCCTAGCTCCCCAACCAGGGATTAAACCCACACTCCCTGCATTGGATGCACTGGACCACCAGGGAAGTCCCTGTAGACTTCTTAGTGATGACCATTCTGACTGGTGTGAGGTGATACCTCATTTTAGTTTTGATTTGCATTTCTCTAATAATTAGCAACATTGAGCATCTTTTCATATGCCTGTTGGCTATCTGTTTGTCTTCTTTGGAGAAATGTCTAGTTCTTCTGCCCATTTTTCAATTGGGTTGTTTGTTTTTTTGTTGTTGAGTTGCATAAGCTGTTTGTATATTTTGGAAATTAAGCCCTAGTCGGTTGCATCGTTTGCAGATATTTTCTCCCATTCCACAGGTCGTCTTTCGTTTTGTTTATGGTTTCCTTTCCTTACAAGCAAAAGCTTGTAAGTTTGATTAGGTCCCATTTGTTTATTTTGTTTTTATTTCTAAAATAAAAATATTTTTTTGCTTTTATTTCTAAAATAATTATATGGGAGACAGCCCCATATAATAGAAGAAGAAACTGAAGCTCAGAGAGGTTTAACTGCATGCTCAAGGTCATACAGTTAGTAAGTGATGAGGCTGAGTTTGAACCGGTTCTGTCTGATTCAAGATCCATTCTTGTGCCATTTCATGAAGCTGCCTGTGGCACTGGCTTCCTCTAAGTCATTTAGGCTGGAAACATCAGAGTCCTTTACAACATCTTTCATCATCTACATCCAATTAGTCATTAAATCTAGTTATCCTACCTCTGCCAGGTCTATCTGTCCCCATTGCCACTGCCTTAGGTAAGCACCTGATCACTTCTTCCTGGATAACTGTAAAAGCTTATACTTTCCTCAGAGAACATGTGAGGCCTGAGGACCATCTTAACTTACAAATTTACATTAAAAGTTAGACCCATAAAAATCGATATCATCTGGCGTTCTTTGAAAAACAGGAGAACCTGGTTAACACTGGGTCCACAGCCTACATGGCAACAATGGCTGAGATTAAGCAGCAGCTGTGGCTGATAAGATGTCCATGGTCCCCATTGCTTCTTTGCTTCAGTGAACTCTTCACTCATTTAAGTTCCTTGCCTGCCCTCTGTAGGCATCTGAGTTTGCAAGCCTAGCACCTAGTCTGGCAACTGATCTGAGAGGAAGCCCTTTAGGAAATGTTCATTTCTGAGAACAGCAGGCCTGCCTCAGCATTGTGGAAGGTGCTGCCTCCCTGTTATCCCAGCCCCAACTGAACTTCTGCCAGGCATGTAGGAAACAGCCCCGGTTTTTGGTATCTCCCTATAGTTCATCCTCTAGGAGAATAACATTCCCTGGCATATTATGAAATACCCTTTTTTGACCTTCAAAGGCCAATGAGCCCATACTCCTTGAAACACCTATGGAATCTACACCCCAAGGATTTTCTCTTATGAGGTTTAGGACTATCATAAACTCCCCTACACATTAATATCTTCATCCAACAGTCATGGATTGAATGCCTACATGTACCAGTCACTGTGCGAGGTGTTGAAAAGAGTATAGAAAAGAATAAGACCCACCCCCTGCCTCGAAGGTATCCTAATCTCATGGGGAGTTAGAGAGAGAAACAGATCAGGTCCACCTGTGTTTAAGGGGCTAGAATCTAAGTGGCACAGGCCATAGGGTGGGCGCACAGGGGGAAACTGAGTCATCTTGCCTGGCGGTGCATTCCAGACTGTGTCAGACAATGGACAGGCCTTGGTGTCCTTCCCTTGACCTAATGGTTGATGATAAGAACTGTCACTTACTGGGCACCCTATGTCCCTGGTATAAAATGCCAGATACCTGTGTCGCTTAACTTAATCTTCATGACCATCCATGAGGACTGTATTAAATGAATTAGTACATTACAACATTTAGAAGAGTATCTGACTCATGGCAAATGCTCCATGGAAGTTACCTATTGTTATTCTATATTCTACATATACGTACATATATACATACATACTTATATAGTTATATATTCTATTATTCTATAGTGGATGAAAATGAAATCAGATGGTGTAAGCTCAAAAGCCCATCAGGGCCAAGCATATGTCTTATGTAATTTCCCAAGGAGACCCAAAAGCCAGCTTGGGTTTCCATCGCTGGCAGACTGGATAGGTAAGAAGTGGTGGATTCACACAGTGGGATCTATGTAGCAGATAGAAACAATAGATACACAACATACATAGTGCTTGTAAGTAGGAGGACTTGATCCTTAGCTTCTTCGGAAGGGGGCTTCTCAGCAGTAGCCGTTGGGGGCCCATGGGAATGCAGACTATGACAGATACAGTAGAATGACTCGCTCAGCATCTATCCCTCCTTCCTCTGCATGCCTTCCTGAACTGAAGAGGCTGCAAAGGTAAACTCCACCTTATCAGCATCCTTTACAGGTTCTGGGTATGATTAGAGTGTCATTCAGATGTGCTTGCCGGAGGCTCTAATTGGAATCAAGTTAAATGGGGATGAAGGTGGGGCCGCCTTGTTGCTACACTATGTTGCTGGTGTAGGCCTGGCTGATGCAGCACCAACGCTGATAATGGCAGCTTCTCCATCCTGGGTTGTGGCTAAGGCGGTCGGGGCCTCAACAACAGTTGAGATACCATTTGGATGTTGTTCTGGGTGCCATTCCTGGGGGCCCAGCCTAGATCCTGCTCTTCCATCAGTTTTGTAAGCACCCAATTCCCTGTAATCCTTTCCTGCTTAATAGAGCTGGAGCTATTCTTTTCTCTCGTGTGTGTGTGTGTGTGTGTGTGTGTGTGTGTGTGTGTGTGTGTGTGTGTGTGTGTGTGGTGGGGTGGTGGGGGAGTAGCGGGTGTTTTTAAGATTTCAATGTGAAATCTCCTTGTAAATATGGACTTGGACAAGGTACCTAACCTTTCTGAGCCTGGTTTCTTTGCTTATAAAGTGACTGTATGAAACCAATTCCCGTAGTGTCGTGGGGAAGATTCATGGAATATCATTGGCCATGTGACTGCCATATAGCAGCTGCTTCATAGCAGAAAACTTTGTGTAGTGTAAAAATCACGGGTTTTGTGAATATTGCGTTCAAATCATGATAACACTGCTTATCAGCTTTGTGAATACTTAAAACTTTCTGAGGCCCTGGGAGATGCAGATGATAAATATCTAGCACTACATTGTCTTTTTGTTGGTATGCTGGTTTTGGTGAGGATTAAAGAGCTAGCACATATAAAGATGCCCAGCACAGTCCTTGCCTGGCACATAGTAGCCTCTTCTCAAATGTTAATTCCCTTCTTTATCTCCTATTCCCTCCAATTCACAGTAATTTTAAATATATCTGCTGATAAATAGGCTGGTTGGAAAGAAACTAATTAGGTAAACGGTTGTAAAGGATGCAGTTATACAACCAGCCATGTGCTCCTTAATGGGAGACTGATAATTTTTTTTCTCCATAATACAGGAAATAAAGCTGTATCTGCCGCTTCAGTGTGTGTGCCTGGGTGCTCTGGAGACTGTTCTGTGAACACCTCTTTCCTGCCCCCAACTATCCTTTCTTCTGCTACCAGAGTTCTGCTTCAGAAGATAGGGCTGGTGCTCTGGGCATCTGGGGACTGCCAAGTGAGATAAGAGTGGATTGGGGAAGGGAAGTCCTCTGGCCTCCTTGGGAAAATGTCAGTAAGGTCAAAAGAGAGGAGAAAGGGATGATGCTAGACACACAGTGGGTCTGTTGGTTTGTCAGAGCAGTTGTTGGAGCCCCGGTGTTATCTACAGAAGCGTGTGGGCAGGTGCAGAGCAGGCATACGGAGAGTAGGAACTAGAGCATCACTGATAGAATGAGAGAAATAGTGGCAATTTTAGGATTATTCATTAGCGTTTCTTGTTGTGAGATATACTTCTTGGTGAGAAGTATAACTAGTAGAATCCATTGAAAAGCGTTTGTAGAGGCCATCAATAGATAATTATGTTGGGTCTTACCCACTGTATTTTCCTGTGAGCTCTGGAGGGAAGAATAATGTTTTATTTTTTTTTTGCGGTACGCGGGCCTCTCACTGTTGTGGCCTCTCCCGTTGCGGAGCACAGGCTCCGGACGCGCAGGCTCAGCGGTCATGGCTCACGGGCCCAGCCGCTCCGCGGCATGTGGGATCTTTCCGGACCGGGGCACGAACCCATGTCCCCTGCATTGGCAGGCGGACTCTCAGCCACTGCGCCACCAGGGAAGCCCTTGCTTTTATTTTTATTTTTAATTCTTGCAAAGCCTAGCAGTGGTGATTAGCACACAGTAATTGACACACAAGCCTGTAACTTAGTGTGGGCAGGGCATCTTGTGAAGAGACTTGGCCACTTGGCAAACATGGGTAGAGTGCCCACGATGTTTCTGCCAGAGGCTGAAGACATAAAGATAAATAAAATCATCCCTGTGCCCAAGGAGCTGACATTCTAGAGACAGAGGCAGGGGTTCAGCTAACACTAATTGAGTACCTACTATGTACTTCCTACCAGTCTCTGGGGATGTAACAGTGAGTAAGATCTAGTCCCTTGGGCTTCCCTGGTGGTGCAGTGGTTGAGAGTCCACCTGCCGATACAGTGGACACGGGTTCCTGCCCTGATCCGGGAAGATCCCACATGCCGCGGAGCCTGCGCATTCGGAGCCTGTGCTCTGCAATGGGAGAGGCCACAACAGTGAGAGGCCCGCGCACCGCAAAAAAAAAAAAAAAAAGATCTAGTTGCTGCTTTTAAAGATCTTACAGGCTGTTGGGGTGAGGGTGGGAAGAGGCCATTCCAGACAAAGAAAGCCGCTGCACTGGCCCAAGAAAGGGCCTGGAGGCCTGAGAGGATGGGGTAAGTTTGGTGTTGCTGGAGGGTAAGGTACATGATGGCAGGGAGTGGTGGGAAGTGAGATTTGAAGCAAGATGGGACTAGCTCTTACTGAAACTTGTTTGTCTTGCTAAGTAAAGAACCTGAATTTTATCTTGAAAGCAATGGGGAACCAGAAGAACTATTTTATAAATTAGACTGAATTCATTAATTCCATAAACATTTATAGATTGTTAAGTATGTATTTATTCACGAGTGGGCTGGATTCTGGGAATTTGTTGGTGGGTAAAACAGCTCTCGCCCATGTGGAGTTCATGATCCAATGTGAGAGAGACAGATTAAACAAATAGTTTTTTGTCTGTAGGAGAATTAAGGTCGTATTTACATAATTAAAAATCATTTTACACTGCACAGTCACCCCAAAGAAATTAATAGTTATAAAATATGACAAGTGCTATGAAGGCAACTGTAAGTCAGCTGGTGGTAAAATGCCAAATAATAGCCAATAATAATAGTCACAGGCATTTGGTGAGTGATCTCAGTGTAGCTGTCATCATGCCTCATGCAGATTATCTCATTGAATCTTCAAAGCTATCAGATGAATGAGATTTATCTCACATAGGGGTGTATGTCTGACTCCAAGATTTGTACAGTTAATGCATTGAGATTGCATCTTGATTTTTTATCTTTTGATATTAGCAACTGTGATATTAGATTGGATAATGTCCCCCAAGATATCCATGTCCTAATCCCTGGAACCTGTGAATATGTTGCTTTACATGCCAAAAGGGACTTTACAGATGTGATTAAATTAAGAAGCCTGCAATGGGGAGAGTGCCCTTGATTATCCAGGTGGGTCCAATGTAATCACAAGGGTCCTTGTAAGAGGGAGGCAGGAAAGTCAGAGAGAGGGGGGAGACATGACGTCCTTTGAACAGGAAAGAAGGGACCACTAGCTAAGTGATGCAGGAGTCCTCTAGAAACTGGAAAAGGCATGGAAATGGATCCTCCCCTTAGAGCTTCCAAAAAGAACAAAGCTCTGCCAACACCTTGGTTTTAGCTTCTAAGAATCATTTCTGTCTTCTGACCCCCACCATTATAAGGTAATAATTTGTGTTATTTTAAGCCACTAAGTTTGTAGTAATTACAGTGGCAATAGGCAACTAATAAAGCAGGTGGTTTTTTTGAAACTTACCTCTCAACAGCTGGGTCAGAAGCCCCACATCAGAACACTCTGCTTTGCATAAAAGAAAACAAGTATTTTAGAAGCTTGTAGAAGGTCTCCAGCTGGAGGAATGAGTCTGAAAGAGAAAGGAGAATGGAAGGAAATGGGAGAGAGAGTTTTTTTTTTTTTTTTTTTGACTGTGCCACGAAGCATGCAGGATCTTAGTTCCCCAACCAGGGATCGAACCCATGCCCCATGCAGTGGAAGCGCAGAGTCTGAACCACTGGACCACCATGGAAGTCCTGGGAGAGAGAATATTTTAAGTGAAGTGACCCAAAGAAACAAAAACATGGAGGTGGGACACAGAAAGCACATATGAGGGAGGGTTAATAGTCTGGTTTTGCTAAAGCCATCAGGCACATCAGACAGGTGGAGTATGACATAAGGGTGGGAATTTGGGCTGCAATCAGACCAGGGAGCCTGACCCTTAGGTGTATGAGCACTGAATAGGTAGTGAAGGATCATGAGAGGATTTGGGGGGGGGGACATGTGACATAATCGTGCAGTGTTTTTTTTTTTTTTTTTTTTTTTTTTGCGGTACGCGGGCCTCTCACTGCTGTGGCCTCTCCCATTGCTGAGCACAGGCTCCGGACGCGCAGGCTCAGCGGCCATGGCTCACGGGCCCAGCCACTCTGTGGCATGTGGGATCTTCCCGGACCAGGGCACGAACCCGTGTCCCCTGCATCGGCAAGCGGACTCTCAACCACTGTGCCACCAGAGAAGCCCTCGTGCAGTGTTTTATGAAGAATTCTCTCCACAGTTGGGAGTGGAAGGAGGGTAGGGGCAAGGCAACCAGTTCTGAGACTTTTGCTGTCACCTGCCCCATGTAATGTAAGTCTGAGCCAGCCTGGTGGCAGTGAGAAGAGAGAGGGGAGTCGCCCTGCTATAAAGAACACTAAGAAAAATGTCTTTACACCAACAGTTCTCCAAGTGTGGCCCCTGGACTTTTGCAGTGTCCTTTTAGGGAGTCCTCAAGGACTCTGTACTCTTATTCTGTACTCTTATTCTCAAGGTGTATAGTAGAGTCTTTCAGATGTTACATGACATGTGAAGTCGCCACGTACTCAATGCAAAAGGAGAATTCAGCTCTCTTACATTAAGCCAGATATTAAAAAGACTTGAAAAAATGTATGTTTTTGTTTTGGAAAATATTATTTCACAAAAATGCTCTTTATGCTAACATATAATGACTTATTATTTCTAAATGAGTATATATTTAGACATTTCTAAGAATTAATTTCTAATATCATAAATATTGATGGATATAAGCCATATAAGCAATAGCTCTTTGGGGTCTTCAGTAATTTTTTAGGAGTATAAAGGGGTCATGAGACAAAAACAGTGAGATTTGCTGTTGCATACCAATATTTCTACCTGATTCTGTTTATTTATTTGGGGTAAATTCCTAGACTTTATTTAGTCAGAGGATCAGTCTTTTAAATTCTGGAATAGGCAAGGCAGATGTGACTTCCCACCTGACAGCCGAGGCTCAGTGGGGTTAAGGTGCACACACCTTGAGTGAATGGAATAAGGGACGAAAGCCTTGTGTTTGCGCTTGTATCCCAGTGCTCCGAGTGCCCGGAGAAGGGATCGGCCTGATGTTAGGAGCCCTCGGGGCGTGGGGCGGCGCGCTGGTCCTCAAGCTGCAGCCCGCGCCCCGAGGGCCTGGGTGCTCGCCAGTATGGTGCGTCCCAGCCTGTGCTCAGGGCTCCCTCTAGAGGCTGAGAATAGACCCTACATCATTCTTGCTTCACTTTTCTACTGTTCCCGCTGAACTTTTTTTAGCCCAGGAAGACTTGAAGTTCATGGCTGCCGGATGCCTTGAAGCAGGCAACGGGCAGCAAGCACATCTCCATTTTCACAGGAGGAAACTGTGGAGTCGAAAAGCAGCGTGTTGCAGTGAAGCCACTGACCTGACCTGAATCTTGGGCAACTGGGGTCACTTATCTCTCTGGGTTTCAATTACTCAGGAGAAAATGGCCTACCTGATCTAGTCACAAAGATCCTTCCAGCTCTAGCAGCCTATTATTCTAGGTGCCAGTTGTTCCCATGTCCCAGACCAGTGAGAGAAGACAACAGGGAGAGAGGGCTTAGTTCACTGGGCTACTGTCTCCCAGAGCTCTCCCTGCATTTATGGGTTTGGCTTAACCTGAATCTGGCTTCAGGATGGGTCTTGGTAATTATGGCACTCAATGATTCTGTCCTTTAGCAAGTTCACTTTTGAAAGCCTTGTCTACAATTCATTCATTTATTAAACAAACAGTAACAACCTGGCATTGGCTGAGATATGTGTCAGGCACTGGGCTAAGGGCCATACAGGTTTCTTCTAACTTGATCTTGCCCAAACTCTATGAAGTAAGTGCTAACATTATCCCCATTTTAAAGAGGAGAAAACTGAGGCACAGGGAACTCAGAAAACTGAGGCACAGGGAGAAAACTGTGACAAGATCACAAAGCAACTGTGTGGCAGAACCAGAATTCAAAACCAAGCAGTGTGGCTCCATAGGCACGACACTATACCTAGCCTTGATAGTAAGAGTTTGCATTTTTTAGGGTTTGCTGTGTCCTTGGAGGTTTACATACAATATCTCATTTAATACTCACAATTCTATAAATCAGTTCTATAAAGTAGGTATTATCATCTCAGTTTTACAAGGAGGATACTTATTTTCTAGTCACCCAAATATTGAGCGGGAAAGCTGAGATTTCATCTCTGGGTCTTCAAAGACTGTGTTCTTCAATTCAGAGCCATCTATGCGCCAGGAAAAGATGAAGACGACCAACTGAGTCTCAAGGAACTTATAGCTTCCTTGTGGGATAATAATAGTAGCAGACATTTACTGAGCACTGTTCTAAGCATTTATACATATGAACTCATTTAATCCTCACAACAATCCAATGAGGTAGATCTGATTATTATCCCATTTTACAGATGAGGAAATCAAGGCACAGGAGTGGGAGGGGTTAAATAAATTGCCAGAAGTCCCTCCCACATTTGGTAAATGGTAGAGTTGGGATTCAAACCCAGGAAGCCTGGCTCTAGTACCCATGCTTTTAACCACTACATTATCCAAAGACCAAATAGTTCCTACAGAGATGCAGAGGCCACTGACCAGGGTTGAAGACAGCTGAGGGGATCAAGCCCAGCCTGCAGAGAGATCCCAGGGAGGGAAGGGAGGTGTCACCCCTGGGCTCTCTTCCTCTATGGTCCTGGCCTTCCAGCTGCCTATGAGTCTGCTGCACTTGAAATTATGCCTTCTCCTCAAATCTAGGGCTAAAACTAGAATTCAATACATATTCCCAAGTCTTTCTAAATGTCTCTTTCTTGCCAATGTCATCATCATTCTCTCATATAATCAGAACCCAGCTCTGGTGGATAATTTGTTGGTACTCCAGGACTGTGTTAAGATAGATTCTAAGGTGATGTCCTGTCCAGCACCAGCAAGAAAGAGTGATATGATTAATGAAAACATTTCTGTTGTGGGATGGGGGAACAGACAGCCTGTGCCATATATTTGCTGTATCTGAACCAGGCTCTGTCCTGAAAAGGGGTTAAGGAACCGGATCCTCAGAGCAGGTGCTGACAGCAATAGCTAAGAATATGGCTGTTCTTGGGGAGAGCAGGCAGGTGCTAAGTCATACTAGCCAGGCTTAGAGAAAAAGGAATTCTGGACAAGAGGCATCAGCAGAAGCACTGAAGTAAAGCTGCCAAGCTGGGGAAGGATGGCAGGGCCTAGAGGAAAGACAAGGAGCAGATGATTTCCTGTTTGAAAACCATGGCAGAAAAGCCTCAAGCCCAGGATGGGATGAAGCAGGAACCAACCAGGCACACCATCGAGAATTTCTCCTGAGCTATGGAGTTCTCTCCTCAAGAAATACAAAGCAATGGTGCCTTTCAGCTGGGTAGGATAGGGCTCTGGGATAAATTCCAGTGGGAATAAAATCATCCAGGATAAGTGGGTAGAGGTAGAAGAGAAGAGGTTGGTTGGGACTTAAGTTGTGAATACAGTGAACATGCTAAGTAAGCCTGTACACAGTGAGGGGACTTGAAATAAGGATGAGCTGTGACTGTCTCATGGGACCTAAGGGTGAGAATGGGCCTGGAACCTGGGAACCAAAACATGATGTGAGGAATTCTCACTGTCTCTGTCTCTGCTACTCTGTGCTTGTGTGCTTTGTTCTGTCCTCTCCCTGACAGCTGTCTTCACTTCTTCGCCCACTTGTTAGAATGAGGCTGCCTCTGGCTCTGAGGGTCTCATGTCACAATTCCAGCCAGAGTTCAGAGTTGGGCCTCAGTCCCTAATTTGGGGGAGCAGGAATCTGATTGGCCCATCTTTGGTCTGTTGTCCACCCTGGGCCAATCAGCTAAGGGAGGGAAGGCAATACAAACACACCTGTTAAAGGCTCATCCCCGTGAATGTGGGATGGGGGTGGGGAATTTTCCCAGGGACTAGAGTTGGCTTGTGGGGCTAATGATATTTACTAGAGATGAGAGGGTCTAAAGACATAGCACTGGAAAACACCAACATTGATTGGATGTTAGAAAGAAGAGATGGGGGAGGAAAAAGAGAGTCTCCAGATAGGAGGAAAACCAATAGAGAGAAGGAGGGAGGCATAAAGCGTCAAATGTTACAGAACAGCCAAGAAGGACAAGCAATGTCAGAGACCATTTGATCACAAAAAGTCCCAGAAAACCTTTTACAAAGCACTTTAAGGAGCAAATTGGTAAAGAAATCAGATTTCTGTGAGTTAAAAGGGTGGAGTTGTATTTTTATGGGTAAACATAAAAGTGTTAGCTGTGCTGTCAATGCTGGACAAAGAATCCAACTGTACTGTGTTGAGTTGGCATTATTCAGAATTTAACATATATTGGCATAGAAACAGTAAACTCGCCCTACCCCGAATCATTACAGGGTTAACACACTGTGTCAAATATATAAAGTTTTAACTACGTGGTTTAGATTACAGAAACAAATGCATACTTTCAAAATAATGTTAAAAAAGGGAGGATCAAGGCCCGCATAACGCAAGAAAAAAAAAAAAAAAAGGGAGGATCAGGAATCCAAAGTCCAATAAACATAAGATGTGCTCAGTCTTACTTGTAACCATGGAAATGCAATGAAACATAATTATACACTCACCAGATTCACAAAAATTTTAAAGTCTGAAAATTCCAAGAGCTGGCAAAACACGGAACAATAGGAATAATTCTCAAAAGCTTCTGGTGGGAGAACAAATTGACAGAGCCAAAAAGTCGCCAATCCATCTTACATTTAAGAGTGTGCCATTTGCATAGGACACTTGGCCGGGTGACACCCCCTCCAATTGTACAATGAGGTGGCCTGCTTTGGAAGACACCTTGGGAATTTTTAGTTAAGTTGAAGATTCACATATCTTATCGTATGGCAGTTTCACTTTTAGGCATATAGCTAGAGAAATTTGTGTAAATGTGCAAGAATACAAGTCCAAGAATGTGTGCAGCACAATTATGCATCATAGACCCAAACTGTAAACAGTCCAGTGTCCATACAAAATAAAATGCAAAAACAAAGCTACCGTGCATTCATCATGGAATAACAGCAAAGAAAATGAATACATCAGAACTACATGCAACATGGATACATCTCACAAATGTAATGTTGAAGGAAAGAGGCAAGACACAGAAGAATACGATAGTATGTTTCCCATCAAAAGAAGTTCCTAAACAGGCAAAGCTAAATTATATGGTATAGAGATGGCTACTGTAGAGAAAAGTGAAAAATAAATGAAGAGCAAGTGAAGGATTTTTTAAAAAGTCAGGATGGAGGTTGCCCCTGGTGGCGACGGGGCTGGGATCTGATGAGGCTCACCGAGGTTCCTTGGTGCTGGCAGTGTTCTGTTTTTGGCCTGCGTAGTGGTCATATGGACCTGTTTTATAATTATTCATTAAACTATACATATTTGTATGTACTTTTCTGTATTTATATTATTGTTTTTGAATTAAAGGATAAAGAAATGGGTAAAGGGTGAGTAAATTGGTATACACATTTCATTTTTTGTTCTCTCCCAGAACCCAGCTAAAAATGTGTGTGTGTGTGTGTGTGTGTGTGTGTGTGTGTGTATGTGTTTTCTGTAGACTTGCATGGCTAGGAGAGTAAAAGAAGAGAACACAGATGAATGAGAGGTAAATGGCTCAACAGATTCACTGACGGAGAATTCTAAACTGGCGATGGGGAAAGCTGTGATGAAATAAAATTCATCGGGCCAAAATTTTATGGCAAGACAAAAAACATTTAAGCCTAAAAATTTTCTCTGCCCATGTGGGCCTCCTGTCTCCCCTTTAGTGGGTATTGTGCATCCACATTAACCAGACCTTATTAGGAGATAACCTTCCCTCTTAATCCTATAAGGGGTCACGGTGATCCACTACTGGCTCATGTAGATCTGGATTGTGTAAACTGTCAGTACATTATTTGATGTATAATCCTTTGTCTCAAAAACATGTATAACTGGGCTTTGACCTCTAGCAGGCAGAGCAGTCTTCAGAGCTTTCTGAAAGACTGTCTCCCAGGTTCTAATCCTCAGGTTGGCTCAAATAAATTTTCCACTTCTTTGTTAGATGGACTATTGATTAATTGTTTGTTGACAGCTGAGAACCAACTTTATTTTCACTGCAGAATCTTGAAAAGGTTCAGGAATTTGTGGTACCTGGAATATCAAGAAATAGTATAAAATAGGTGTTACAATAAGGAGGGATTTTTGGCAGCTGTTTAAGTAGTTAGACCCGTAGGCCTCCTCCTCTACCCAGGACTGCTGGATGACTGCTGCTTCCCTCTCCAAGCAGAAGGTTAGAGGTTTATTTTCTGGAGAAGGGAAAACATAGGGTCTCTGGATGGAGGGACCCCAGGCACAGGTGAGGATGGCGGTACCCTAACAATGAAATGCTGAGGCCCTCACCCCACAATTCCTCATGCAGCTCCCAGGAAGCTGGTCGCCAGGCCTTTACCATCTACGTCTAGTAATAGGAAGAATCTATTCTGGGGAATATAACCTGACCAACTTAAAAGACTGAAAGGTACTGATATTAGGAGTTTGCTATCAAATGGCTGAAGCAAATAACTTTATAGTGAAGCCCCAGGTCGGTAGAAACCACACCCAGAACTTTCAATTCACTTTTTAAAAATTAATTAATTAATTAATTAATTAATTAATTAATTTTTGGCTGTGTTGGGTCTTCATTGCTGCGTGCGGGCTTTCTCTAGATGTGGTGAGTGGGGGCTACTCTTTGTTGCCCTGCACGGGCTTCTCATTGCGGTGGCTTCTCTTGTTGTGGAGCACAGGTGCTAGGCATGTGGGCTTCAGTAGTTGTGGCTTGTGGGCTCAGTAGTTGTGGCTTGCGGGCTCTAGAGCACAGGCTCAGTAGTTGTGGCACACGGGCTTAGTTGCTCCGCAGCATGTGGGATCTTCCCTGACCAGGGCTCAAACCTGTGTCCCCTGCATTGGCAGGCAGATTCTTAACCACTGTGCCACCAGGGAAGCCCCCCAGTTCACTTTTTATTCCCATAATCTCCTAATCTCTGTCTCTCAATCATGTGTGCACTGTCTTTCTCTCTTTAAAAATATACAATAATCTGGAGGGAGAGGGAGGGATAAATTAGGAGTTTGGGATTAACAGATACACACTACTATATATAAAATAGATAAACAACAAGGACCTACTATATAGCACAGGGAACTATATTCAATATCTCGTAATAACCTATAAAGGAAAAGAATCTGAAAAAGAATGTATATATAGGGGCTTCCCTGGTGGCTTCTCTGGTGACAAATTTATCTTTGTCTCTCTTTTTGTGATGTTAGCAGCCACTGATGATCATTGAACAAACAAATCTATTAATTCATCTGGGTTGCCAAATGATGTATTTTAATTCTATCATTAATCTTCCTTTGTTATCTGGCCTACTCGAGCAGTTCCCATGCCGTTGTCTCTTCAGCCGTTTTGGCTGCAAGAGCTTTCTTTGATTCCTCGGTAAAAGACTCCTAGTAGTACTACTGCCTCCCAGGTGTGCTCGTAACAGGATGTTTGCTGACTTTATATTTGAAGATCAATTTGGCTGGATTTTAAATTCTTGACTCACATGTTCTTTGAATATCCTAAATAAGTTATTCCATTGATTTCTGGAATGAAGCATTGATGTTGGAAGTCTAATGACAATCTGATTTTCTTTCTCTTATAAAATACTTGTTCTGTTTGTCTGGCTGCACAAAGGATTTTTAAGATTTTTCTCTAAAATTCAGTAGTTTCAGTGTGGAGCTATTGAGGGCTGATTTTTCCAATTTATGCAGCATGTCTGTTCAATATGTGTGTTTTTTTAAATTTAAAACTTAAAAAATCTTTTTAAATTGAAGTATAGTTGATTTACAATGTTCTGTTAGTTTCAGGTATACAGCAAAGTGATTCAATTATCTATATATATTATATATAATAAAAATTTTATACTGTACATTAATATATAGTATATATATTATATATATAATTTTTCAGATTCTTTTCCATTATAGGTTATTACAAGATATTAACTATAGTTCCCTGTACTATATAGTAGGTTCTTTTCGTTTTCAATATGTGGTTTAAGGTGTTTTTCTTTTTTAATTTCAAGTTCTTTTTGTATTTTAGTTTTTAATAATTTTTTGTCTCATTCTTTTGTTTTCTTCTCTGGGGACTCTAATAGGTACGTTGGATATTCTTTGCTTGTTTTCTCTGCTTGTTACTTTCCCTCAAGCCCTTTTTATCTCATTTTTTTCCTTTTTGATTTTAAAAACTTTTTCCATTTTCCATTTCTATTTCTCTCAAGGCACTTTTCATTTGGTTTGTTTATTCTTGTCCTTCTAGTTTAGCCTTTATTTCTGAAATGATTTTTCTTTTATCTCCAATTCTTTTTTAAATTCTTTCATTTCTCTTTTCAAATCTCCCTTTTCCTGAATCATCCTACTTTTTTTCTCATTCTGATTTATGTTGTCTTTCATAGTTTCTATTATTTTCTTATTTTTTAAGCTCATCTTGAAATATTAGATCACAATTTTCATCTTTGGCATGTTTTTTGGTATTTTTTCATTGTCATGGTTGTATTATTCTGCTTCTTATTCTCTTTTTTCCTTATAATAAGGAAAAAAGTCAAATACCACTGTTGGTATTTGACTTCAATCCTTTCCTGTGGCTCATTTTTTAGGGAAAGGAGTTTCCCCTCTACTTTCAGGAGTTTAAAACAAGAGAGCTTTTTCTAGTTTCACAGTCTACAGCATCCCTTTCTGTTGATTTCATGGAGTAGCTATAAATATGACCTTGTATGTTCTGAGTTCCTCTTCCCTGCTCACCTCCCCACCCTTTATTTATTTATTTATTTTTATTATTTTTTGGGGGGTGGTACGCGGGCCTCACACTGCTGTGGCCTCTCCCATTGCGGAGCACAGGCTCTGGACGTGCAGGCTCAGCGGCCATGGCTCACGGGCCCAGCCGCTCTGCGGCACGTGGGATCTTCCCAGACCGGCGCACGAACCCGTGTGTCCCCTGCATCGGCAGGCGGACTCTCAACCACTGCGCCACCAGGGAAGACCCCCACCCTTTATTTTATCATCACTTTTCTTTGCCTGTTTGCCCTGACTTATTCAGTTTGGATGACACTCCCAGCATTTTCTCCTCAGGGTGGGGTGTCATCCTGGAAGAGTGCTTTGGCTTGTTGGCTTTAAGAGTTCATAGGGTCTGGACCTCTGGACTCTGGGACCCCTGGACCCCACCAGCATGATCAGATTTTCCCATAGTCATCCTGTACTCATGTGTGCATTAGAACCTCCCCTGAACCAGACCCCAGCTTTGCCTCCATTCTCTAAATGGCCCACTGTATGGTTAGGCCACTCCAGATGGCTGTTCTCTTGGTCTCTGTACATCCCCTGCCCGACCAGTGCCTGCTTCACCTACACCTACTCACATGACTGACCTTCCTGCATACTTGCACCAGGCCCCAGCTAGGGACTGTTCTTGTCAAAGGTGTGGTGAGGGGTGTGCCCCTCTGCTGGTTTCCCTGGTAACTAATGAGCCCACCTGACATCAATTCCCCTATAACTGGTAATCACTCCTCCCCGCTGGGAGCAGACTGCCATCATGTCCTGCCCACTGTGTGCCGTACAAGGTGGGGTGTCTCTCCAGGACCTTGCTACAGATGTGTAAGCTCCCCCATCCATTAAACCATCGATGTCTCTGCCGCCACTGACTCCGGGCTCTTTCTTTGGTCTTGAAACTGGCAAGCACAGGCCTTGTAGGCCTGCTGGGCGCAGCCCAACACCTGCGCAACTTTCCAGTGAGTTTCTTTGGTGTTTGGTGGGGGGGTCCTCCAATTCTTAGGGGCATCAGAAGCCCCTTTACCTTTCCTCTTCTTTCTTCTGCAGTTTCTGATATCAGGTGGGTCATGCAATTATTGGCAGCTTGTTCCTACTGACTCAAATTTTGGAGTTCAAGGAAACACTGCTTGCCAGGTTTGGGTACATGGGTTTTTGGTTTTGCTAACCTAGTGGCTGTGAATGTTTTAGTGGTGGGATTCAAGGAGATTAAAAAACTGCTATACTGGGCTTCCCTGGTGGCGCAGTGGTTGGGAGTCCACCTGCCGATGTGGGGGACACGGGTTCGTGTCCCGGTCTGGGAGGACCCCACATGCCGCGGAGCGGCTGGGCCCGTGAGCCATGACCGCTGAGCCTGCACGTCCGGAGCCTGTGCTCCGCAATGGGAGAGGCCACAGCAGTGAGAGGCCCGCGTACTGCAAAAAAAACTGCTATACTACCTGGCTACACAAAGTGGTAAATTTACTAAAAATCATTGAATTGTACACTGAAAGTGGGTGAATTTTATGATATATAAATCACACCTTGACAAAATTGAAAAAAAAAAAAACCTCACAAACAACCCTGCACTATTACCATGACATCTTACCAGAATTCCCCTTGTCCCTAATCATGTCAACAACTATCAGTAGACATCAAAGGAAAGTCTCAATGATAGAGATCACTAGTGCTCCCCAGGTCCCTTTCTCCTCTCCCGCCTGGGCACAGGGAAAGATCGCTTTCTCCAGCCCTGGAACACTGCTCTCAGCAGTGAAATTTGATCAGAAGTGATGTGTGCTGCTTCTGGGCTGAAGCATTTAAAGCCGGGGTGCTACCTCGACACTCGCTCTTCCTCTACCTCTGCAACCCTATAAGCACTGCAACTTAGCCTGTTCCATTCTGACAGCTCAGCGTCTACCGGAAAAGATGGTGATGGAGGCAAACAAAGAGAAAGCAAGAGGGCAACTCAGAGGAAACAAACGATTCAGAGAGAAGACAGAACTATCAAAGTCTCTTCTAAACATGTGCATCCTTTCTCATTTGTTTTACCTCAGAACTCTAAACATTCATGGCCCAGATTTGCTTTATAAGAAGTACACTGATGTGGACCCAAATAGATAGCTTTTCTATCTTAAGACCATTATGCCCCGAGATAGGTACGACGGTCACCTGCACAAAGAGCTCACCAAGCAGCCACTCTCACATGACACTGGTCACCACTGTCTACCCCACTCATCACTTCTAGGAGAGCAAGTAGAGCCAGAGATATCTTTTCTGAGTTTCCTCATGGCCAAGACCTTTCCTTTTCTAACACTTGGTGGATGGTAGGAAACCACACACATCCCTTTCAGTAAACCAGTCCAGATGTGAAGAACAACACATGGAAAATAGGGCAAACTGAGCTAGAGGACCTGGAGCTAAATGACAGCAATGCTAACTGTGGTCCTATCACCGGGAGAATGAAGCCCTGGACTGACGGTGGAGGGCAGTTTAGCCCAGTGGTTAGGCATTGAGACCTGTGGTGAGACAGGTTTGAGTGGAATCCCACTTCTACCATTTATTAGCTGTACAGCTTTAGGCAAGTTCCTCACCCTCTCTGAGCCTCATCTTACCTGCCTTGTTCTTTAGGTCTAAGGATTAAATAAGATAATACATACACAATATTTTGTTTAGTGACAGACACTAACAAGCACTGATTAAATACTGGGCTGGGCCTTCAAGGTGGTGATTTGACCTCTTAAAACTCCCTGCTGAGAAAAAAGATCATCCATCCTTGCTGTTTGACCTCCCTGATCTGAGGTCAGGGGATTGGGTAGCACATTTGCTTCAGGCCCTTTGTAGTTTTATAAGACTTGTAAGAGCCTGCATGGAGTTGGTGCAAAATAGAATTGCCGGGAAATGTCTGCGGGGAGCAGAACTGCAATGGAGAGAGCTCCAGGTTAGCTGTGCAATTCAACATAATCACGCTGGCTATTTTCACGGAAACGACTCTGCAGTAAAACAAAAACTTGCACACTGTGACCAAACGTTCCGCAGAAACCATCGCTGATGGGGTAGATATGGTCTTTCTGTGCTGTGGATACACATGTTTTGTATCCCACCCAGGGAGCCTGGTGTGGGGCAAGACCAGGCTGAGCTGCAGGCTTGGAAAGCAGACCTGGAGGGGCAGGGGGAGCCGCCTGAGGGCTGACTGTAGGCTGTGTGTGTGTGTGTGTGTGTGTGTGTGTGTGTGTGTGTGAAAGTTGCTCCCTCTGCAGGTTATTTTGATCTTCCAGGCACAGAACATTTGCGTGATCTTTGCAACCCCCCTTTTTTTTTTTTAACATCTTTATTGGAGTAAAATTGATTTACAATGGTGTGTTAGTTTCTGCTTTATAACAAGGTGAATCATCTATACGTATACATATATCCCCATATCCCCTCCCTCTTGCGTCTCCCTCCCTCCCACCCTCCCTATCCCACCCCTCTAGGTGGTCACAAAGCACCCAACTGATCTCCCTGTGCTATGCGGATGCTTCCCACTAGCTGTCTATTTTACATTTGGAAGTGTATATATGTCCATGCCACCCTCTTTTTAAGGATTCATATTGATGATGAAAGGCCATTCCACAGAGGTGGCGAACAAAGGAACTTGGCTGGACCTCTGGATGGGACATCCCCTCTGCCCCTCTGCCCAGTGTGTCCTTAACTGCACTCATCACCTGCCTCCCAAATCTGTTCCTCCTCCTCCATTCTCTAGCTCAGTGACTTATTAATTACTAAGTCCCCACACTTAGTCACCATGCTGAGAACCCGGGTGTCCTCTGGTCTCTTCCCCTCCCTGTCACCTGCCTTCTTCTCTCCCTGTGTCATTAATAAACTCTGGCTGTGACTCTGCCCCAGAGACACCCTAGTGCTCACCACTCCTCTCCGCCACTGACAGGGTGTTCAGTACACCTCTCACCTTGACCTTGGCCATGGCCAGTGGACACCGGCCCCTAGCCACATGCACCCCACCATTTCTTCATGGTTCTCCAGAGCCTTCTTTCTGAAACCAGGCACACACCCCACTAAAACTTCTGTGACACTATTACTAAAGAAAGAAGGGGGGGGCTTCCCTGGTGGCGCAGTGGTTGAGGGTCCGCCTGCCGATGCAGGGTTCGTGCCCCGGTCCGGGAGGATCCCACATGCTGCGGAGCGGCTCGGCCCGTGAGCCATGGCCACTGAGCCTGCGCGTCCGGAGCCTGTGCTCCGCAACGGGAGAGGCCACAACAGTGAGAGGCCCGCGTACCGCAAAAAAAAAAAAAAGAAAGAAGGGAAGTGTAGGTACTAGGAAACAGTCTTTGTCACATGCAGTATGAGCCATGTGCTAAGCAATTTACATAAATCTCTCACTTAATCATCAAGGTTTCATGAAGTAATGCATGCAGAACCCTACTTTAATGTCATTCTTTTTCCTTTCCCCCCAGTAAGACTTTTCCTAGGCAGCCAGAGATCTTTGCTCAGAAGCTGGTGAAGTTACCTTATGGAAAACATTATTTCCTATTTAACAAATAAGAAAAGAGAGGCTCAGAGAGGTTAGGTAACTTGCCAAATGCCACACAGTAAATGAGGAAGACTTAATGTTATCCCAGGTAATCTGACTCCCCAGTTCACATGTTTAACCACTTACACCATACTAAGGATGAGTAACAAGGTCCTTGCACCTCAGGAACACTTGGGCTAGCAGGAGAGATAGATATAAACAAATAACTCCTCTAAAACATGCTACCTACATTAATTAGGTATGACTGATATTCTGGAACCCTCAGGAAATAGAAGGCCGGTTCTCTGCACAGTTTGGCTTTTGCTCTGCAACAGCATGGTCTTCACAATCTTCAGATCTAAATATTTCCTTACAAATATTAGAAAATACTGTTATTTAGAGAATGGACCCAGCAGAATGATTGTTCCCTACCTAGCTATGCTTCTGTGCTCCCCATATTGCACCTCCATCCATGGAGAGCCTTTTAATCTTGCTGTTGGGATCATGAGCATATTCTGATAGGCTCTGTCCTTTGGCCGTTGGTAAAGTTGCAAAGTGTACTCCCTTTATGGGGTTGCAGCAGACAGTTCATAAAAGCAAACCCCCAAAGATCTATCCATCAGCTCTTCTCTCTCAGGAAAATGCCATTGATTACTAATGGGCCCCGGACGTTCTGGGGAGCACTGTGCAGGTATGTCTCTGAAACAGGTGTCCTCCTTCCCTCCCATCCCCCCATCTTTTACTTCCTCTTTGAACATGTGTTAAGCATGTATTTCTGCCAGGTACAATGCTGAGAGCTGGGATGCAGGGACAATAAGATATAGACCTCATCCCTAGAGAAACAACGTTTTCACAGTAACAGGAAAAACATGAACTTTAGGACCTGAGTGTCTCAATCATAATTCCAGCTACACTACTTTTTAGCTGTGTGACCTTGACAAGTTACTTAGCCTCTCTGGGTCTTAGTTTCCCCATCTGTAAAATGGCATATAACATAGGTATCTACCATATAGGGTTGTTGTATGGGTTACAGTGAGAGGATTACATATAATGCACTTAGAACAGTGCCTGGCACATGACAATGCTATGTAAGTATTTATTGGTATTTGCATACAATATAATACAGTCCTGAAAGCTGTAATTTGATCGCTTTCATTTCTCCCAAGATAAATCACACAGCATGCTGTGTCACCTGCGTCATAGTAGCCTCTCAATAAAGTTAGGAATCATCATAACTGTCATTGTTGCAATTTGAATGGAAAACTCTGGATTGTTTTAAGTAAGTTATTATTTCTTTCCTTGTTGCAGAAGTGTGAGGAACACAAAACTGACCTGTTAAGGGAATTTTCTGGGCATGTCTACTTTTGTGTCAAGAGACAAAACAATGGTGAAAACCTAGTCGTGAGGAGAGGCTGAAAGGCTTAACTATGGAAGGAATATTACCATCTTTGTTGGCCTGGAGTGAATTCTCACCCCAGGAAGCCAAAAAGTGGTGCTAAGTCATGTGGTCATGAAGCCTGACAATACTGAATCCTTGGTCACCTGACTTTAGCTGGGGTTAGTAACATCCAGTGGAGTTTAGCACTCCACCGCCCAACAGAGGAGACCAGAAGAAAAAATTCAACCAAAAGCTTCACCGTCCATAGGATGTTTATCATCTGTGTGTGTGTGTGTGTGTGTGTGTGTGGTGTGTGTGTGACAGATGTGTGTATGAGGAGTATGTGTGTCTGTGTATCTGTGTGTGGTGAGGGTGTGTGGTGTGAGAGAGATGCGTGTATGGGTCTGTGTGTCTGTGTATCTGTGTGTGTGTGTGTGGTGTGTGTGTGACAGATGTGTGTATGAGGAGTATGTGTGTCTGTGTATCTGTGTGTGGTGAGGGTGTGTGGTGTGAGAGAGATGTGTGTATCGGTCTGTGTGTCTGTGTATCTGTGTGTGTGTGTGTGTGTGTGTGTGTGTGTGTGTGTGTGTGTGTGTGTGTGTTGGGACTGCCAGGTCAGGGAATCTGATCTTGCACTATGGTTGAGGAAGCAAGCATTTTAAATTATTCATGGGTCGGGTGTTTTCTACTAATCAGACCATTTCTTTTAAAGGTGCTGTTAGGAATGATTACTACTCTCCCTGGGACTTTATTTTCTTTTTATAAAGTTAAGTAATCATATGTGTTTGAAGTAGGTGAACAAAACGGAGCTGTCTGGTTTTGTTGTCTAAGCAACTCTGCCTGTATTGTCACCTGCATCACTTTTTAATTAAAGCCCCTTCCAAGTTCATGAGTAGGAACTGCACCCCCGTGCCTGAAACCACAGAATCATTCACACTACAGATGGCTCAAGAATGGCACGCTACGAACATGGGTAGACAAAAAGATCATGCATGTTTATATGACTTAAAGCTTTGGTTCAAGTGTTTCTACAAAGACAAGCAGGACAGAGCAGCCAATATTATCTCAGAAATCATGATCGGGCTTCACTCCCTTACCTGAATCAAAACAAATCGAAACAGAGTGATACTGCAGGTGAGCCAGGAGACAGATGAATGTTCGATTCCAGCTGCACCACTTACTGTGTGTCTTGGGCAAGTTTCATAACTTTTCTGAGCCTCAGTTTCTTTGTCTTCACATTGGAGAAAATACTACAGCCCTACAATCTCTTATCTCCAATCCTCAAATCCCCAAACTATAAAAACGGACGCTTTTTTCCTTAACTCATTTAGCAGTGAAATCTAATTGATCTGAATTAATTTGCCATAAAATCCTACCTTGAACTGACATGAAACTTTTTACAGTCTGTTTGTTTTATTTAATGTGAATATACATGTTTTGCTATATATTGTGAATATATTCACTGGGTGGGGAGGGGAGTATAGCCCCAGACCATCAGGTACAGAATAGAAAATGGTTACAACACACTATTGCTCTGAAATCGAGAATATCTGAAATATATTGATATCTGAAATTCCGGAAATATCGGAAATATCTGAATTCCAAAATACATTGGCCCCAAGGATTTTTGATAATAGACCGTGGATCCATACCTTCCTCATAGGAATGTGAGGGCTGTGTGAGATGGTGGGCTAGAGCACCTGGATCAGCCCTGCCAGGGCATTTTCCTTCCCCTTTGCTGCAGTGAGCCTTTCCCGCGTACAACGTACCCCTTAGGCGGCAGCCGGCGAAGTTAGTGCACTTCCGCTGTCAGCCACTCCCTTGCTAGTTTATAAACTCCTTGAGGGCAGGGATTTCGTGCCAACGATTAGCAGCACAAAGTCCATGTTCAACAAATATTTTAAAAAAGAATTCAGCACTCGTTTAGTAGGTATCTGCTGGGCCTCAGAGTCTCCTGATCACCTGCCAGGTGGAGGTGCCTGGAAGAGGGAGTTGACTGCCAGTGCAAAAGAAAAGGGAGGCACGGGGTCTTGGGAAAGCCAGCAGGAGAGGCCCACCCTGGGGAGGCCCTGGCAGGGACCCTCTGGATCTAGCTTTGCCCTCACAGTCCTGATGTGCCTGTCATCACAGGATCATTGTTAACACTCACTTTTACTCTTTGATCCTCAAATGTGTCCTCATTTGGATAGTAAATCATGTGGTCACCCTATGCAATGAGCAACAGCAGGGAGGCTCAGGGTGCAAGCCTTTTTTTTTTTTTGGCCTGTCCTTTAACTGAAAAGGGAGAAGGGGTGGACCTACAATGGGAAGGATTGAGGGGTAGAGGAGACACAGAGAGGAGGGTTGCTAGCAGCAGTCTCGATCCCACCTGACAGTGATTAAGAGCATAGACTCTGCAACATGTCAACTAAAGAACATAGGGTAGTGGGTTAACTGGTTGCTCCCCCAACCCCCAAAGGTATGCTCACCTTCTTACCCTAGGAACTTGTGAGTGTGACCTTATTTGGGAAAAGGGTTTTTGTAAATGTAATTCAGTTAAGGATCTTGAGAAGAGATCACCCTGGATTATCTTGGTGGGCTCTAAATTAGATGACAAATGTCCTTGTAGGAGAAACACAGAGGAAAGACACACATGGAGAAGGAAGAGAAGGCTGTGTGAAGATGGATGCGGGGATTAGAGTGATGCAGCCACAGGCCAAGGAACGCCTGGAGCCCCAGAAGCTGGGAGAGCCAGGAAAAATTCTTCCCTGGAGCTTTTGGAAGAAGCCCGGCCCTGTTGACACCTTGATTTCAGACTTCTGGCCTTCATAATTGAGGGAATAAATTCCTATGGTTTTTTTGTTTGTTTGTTTGTTTGCAGTACGTGGGCCTCTCACTGTTGTGGCCTCTCCCGTTGCGGAGCACAGGCTCTGGCCATGGCTCACGGGCCCAGCCGCTCTGTGGCATATGAGATCCTCCCGGACAGGGGCACGAACCTGTGTCCCCTGCATCGGCAGGCGGACTCGCAACCACTGCACCACCAGGGAAGCCCAATTCCTCTGGTTTTAAGCCACCAGGTTTACAGTAATTTGTTACGGCAACCCTAGGAAACTAGTACACGTAGGGTGGGTTACCTAACCACGTGAACCTCAGTTGCCTCATCTGAAAATGGGGATAAGATTGGACCTACCTTATAGGGTTGCTTGGAGGAGCAAAAGAAATTATACATGTTAATTGCATGGCACTAAGTAGTACCTTAACAGATGGTAACTGTTACCATGGCTGATGAGCGGCAGTACTGAAATGCTGCTTTCATCCAGCAGATGGCGGAAGATGGATTTGCAAACCAGAGGCCTTCATAAAGTTTAGTGCACCCAACATAAATTAGCCTTCCTAGCTCACACACTGAAGAGGATTAACCCTCACCGCCTCAAAGCAAGCTTTCAGCTATGTAGACATTCAACTGATTCTGACCATTGTTCACAGTAGAGGCAGGCATTGGTGAATACAAAGAGTGGGTGCAAAAGAACACACCTGGGTTCTAGGCCCAGCTCTGTGACTTCACTGGTACTGTTTCCCCTGCAATAAAATAAGCATAAAATGAAATATGAAGTGCAACACACATTAGAGGGCTGTTATGAGGCCAAAATGACCCAAAGTGTGAAAGTGCTGGGAAAGCAAGCTGCTGTGAAGCACAGAGGGGCCCAGCGGAGATTAATTCTGCGGAATCAAGGTCATTCATTTATTCACTCGGCAAACACTGATTTGTGCCGGGCATGGTGCTTGGTTCTGGGAAGCTCACATTCTAGTTTGGGAGGACGAACACGCAACAAAGGTGTGCACAGGACATCCTTCCCCTCAGATGCTGGGGTAACGTTCCAAGTCTTGGTTTTGGCTTAAGAAACAGATTTGAATAAGCAGTTGCCTTGGTAAAAACGTTTATACTGCCTTCTAAATTTCTTTTAAAACTTCCATCCTTGTAAAAAAAAACAACCTACTGTTTATGGTTAGGTGAAAAAAGAGAATTGCAGGACCATATGCACAGAAAGCTCTTACACCTGTCTTAACAGTGGCCAATTCTGGGAAGGGGTGGAGGTGGTATTTAGAAGAGTTGGGCTTTTCCCCTTTACTTTCTATACTTCTATATCATTTACACTTAAAAAATAAGCACACATTGCTCTCTCCATTAAAAAGTAACAATAATGATATTTTTAATAAGCCTGTCACCCCCCAAACTCTTCTGCCCTCGCTTGGCTAATTCAAACACAGTGATGTGCACTAATGATGGAGTGAGTTGTCTCCCTTTTTGAAAGAAAATTAAAAGAAAGAGAAAAGTCCACATTTGCTCTTCTTTGTGCTCTGGTAAAGAGGTCATCTAACTGGAAGTGATCCAAGCAGTTTTAAAGCCCTTCTCTTCTTTAAAGTGGTTTGCAAACATTAGCTCAGCTACCCTCAGGGCCTCCTAGTGAGAGGGGCTCATATAAGAGGCTGGTGTGTCACTTGGAAGTACCAGGCTGTGGATGCCCTGTGTCAGCCAGTCACAACGCCCCTAACGTGTCTGCAGCTTTACAGCATTCAAAGGGCTTTCTCCTGCATTATCTAATGTGACCCTTCTATGACCCCTCAGAGGTCTGGTTGGTACTGTTCTTCCTACATGAGAGATGGGGGAATAAAGGTTTTGGAAGGAGAAATGACAAGCCCAAGATGGGGAAGCTAGACAGCATCAGGGTATAACATCACTTCTATGTCAATTACTGCTCAGCACAGAAAAGGTGATCTCTAATGTCAAATTCTCATTCTCTTCATTGGGGGATGGAGAAGGTAGAAGAGGAAGAGAGGACCGTCTTTCTGTCTAATCTTACCCTCCCTTCCTTCTTTTCTTTTTTTAAAATAATTTTTTATAGATTTATTTATTTCTATCTATTTATTTTTGTCTGCATTGGGTCTTCGTTGCTGTGCGCAGGCTTTCTCTAGTTGCGGCGAGCAGGGGCTGCTCTTCGTTGCGATGCGTGGGCTTCTCGTTGGGGTGGCTTCTCTTGTTGCGGAACATGGGCTCTAGGCATGGGAGCTTCAGTAGTTGTGGCTCGTGGACTTCATTGCTCCGCGGTATGTGGGATCTTCCTGATCCAGGGATCCCCTGCATTGGCAGGCGGATTCTTAACCACTGCGCAACCAGGGAAGTCCCCCTTCCTTCTCTCCCTCCCTCCCTTCTTTCCTTCCTTCCTTCCTTCCTTCCTTCCTTCCTCTCTCCCTCCTACTCAGCTGGGAAAAAAGAGGTAAGGAAGAAAACCCTGTATTGTAGATAATTACAATTCAGGAATCAGGTTTCGCGCAATTTTAAATTATGCCAAAGATTTGAAGGAGTGTGGTAGAACTATGTTAAGTCTCATTTATGTGCAAATATTGAAGAAATGAGAAGCTTCTGAACTTGTAAATCGGTTGAGTTGCTTAAGTTGAATGCAGGTGAACCTGGTCATTTGCAGATAACGTTCACACTTTTGCCACACGGGGGTGCCACCATTGCTTGGTAGGTGGACATACGTGCCATTCTGTCAGGACTGGTCCTGAATTACGGGAGCTTTGCATTTTACAAGGTTTTCAGGGGTGACTCCTCCCTTCTCCACCCCACCCAAAAATAATCACTCTATTCAGCATTATAAAGGCTCAGGAAGACATAGCTCAGAGGAGGGCACCTAACACAGCTTGGAAGAGGGAAGGGTGAAGCGGCTCCTTGACGTGTGAACTGGGTCATGATGGAAATGATGTCCATTCAGGCATATCTTTCTCTGCACGCCTGCTGCCTCGCACAGGCATTTGTGCGAGCCAGCAAGGTGGTCTAGGGGGAGAGCAGAAGCCGTGAAGCAGCCCTCCTTCTCCCCGAGGTGCCCCGCCGAGCCCCCGCTTGTGCTGTTACCCCTTATTGCTCTGCTCGAAATGATCACTATCACTCCTGTCTCCTTCCACCAGTCTGTGAATTTCTCAGGGGCAGGGTCTGAATTTATTCTTCTTTCAAACCCTCTCTCCTCAACAAGTGTCTGGCAAATAGAAACTCATCAATATGATTTTTTTCTTTCAAATATATGTTTTAATATGGAAAATTTCAAATATCAATATACACAAAAGTACAGAGAATGGTATATGAGTTCCCTTGTACACATTATGCAGCTTTAACAACTATCAACTCATGGCCCATCATCTTTCTTCTATACTCTCCATTTCCCCACTTCGTCATCCTATTATTTTCAAGTGAATCTTAGAAGTAAACACATAGATGTGAATATTAGGGTGGGTATAAGACATCGTTAAAAAAAGACAAGAGAAGAAGAAAATTTAACTGCTAGGCTTCTTTCACTGCTTTGAATTGCCCAGTGGGTGGGGTTGTACAGGGAGGGTGAAGAGATTTTTGTGGAGGTCTAAGGTTTCTATGGGACACTTTCCAATAATGAGAAAAAGTGAGAAAGCAAAGAGGAAGGAACAATGCTTACTGTGTGCCAAGCACTGTGCATTATTGTTTTACTTCATCCTTCCAGGAGATACAGGTATTATTATCCCATTTTAAAGACACGGCTCAGAGAGGTTGAGTGCTGTCTCTAAGGCAAAGCTAGGACTGGAACCCAGCTCTGTGTGGCTTCAGGGTCTGTGTTGTTAACGCTCTGATAAGATGACCCCTGTGATGCAGGCCCAGCAAAATCCATCCCTGCCCTGAAGCTACTTATGAGACTTCCCTGGGCTACAAGCTCTTGTCTTCCTCTCAATTGCATGTGAAATCTAGCTTATTTCACAAGCTCTGTGGGCTACTCCAACCCAGGAGGAGGGAGGGTTTCCATGCCCAGGATGAAAAAGGGAAATTAAGTTCCTTATTAAAAAGAAGGCCATTTCCTCCTGGTGTTTGTCCCCAGTAAGTGACAGCCAGGAGTCTGAAGACCCTGTAAATAAATCTGTGAAGGGTTAAATATTGAACTACACACCCGGAAGTTGAGATAAGCCATTTGTGGGAAAAATCCAAGAGATTGTGCTTTAATGTGTTCTTGGATAGTTGAGGCTGGGCTTGACTGTGACCATGAGGGAGTAAACAAAGCCTCAAGTCCTCTGGGGGTGGGAGGGCCACGTTGTCAGAGGCGGGCACGGGCCAGCCTTGGAAGCTGAACATGGCAAGTCTCAGGGGCATATGCTGGCGAGGTCTGTCCATTCAGCGTCCAGGCAAGAAGCAAGCTTGGCAGGCGGACCTGAGCAGTGAGTTTCACTGGGCACAGCAACCCCTCTAGCGGAGGACAGCAACGCAAGCAATTCAGCTGCGAGATGTGGCTAATGCTTAACCATCACCCCTGCCCCGATTCCTCGCTCACTAAGTCTCTGCTGGATGATTTGGCTGCTTCTGGATTCATTTTTCAACAGGCAAAGAACAAGGTGCTCCAGCCAGTGTGAACTTTCAGTACTCTTGAAAGTTGATTTTCTCATTATAAGTGAATCAATTGGCTTTCTCGTGACAACTTGGCTTTCCCGCTAATTTGCCTTCAGGGAGGGAATGGTCTGATCTCCCTACCGGAGTGTGCTGTCTGCCTGTCATCTTTATTTCCCTTTGGAACTTGACAAATGGGATCCTGTGGCTTATACATCGGTCTCTCGTGTGTGCCTGGTGAATGCTAGGATACCTAGGGAAGAAGACCCTGGGTGGAGAGGACCAACAGAGTCAAGTCCTGGTCTGGCGAGAGAGCCAGCCCTGCAGGTGGAGAATTCATCCACCAGGCAGTGAAGGCTACCACCTCAGGTCTCTTAGGAGAGAGCAGATGAGCCTTCCCTAGGGATAGCCCCTGGACCACAGTGACACGAGGGCCTTAGCACAGGGAATCAAAATCCTTCCTGCTCGCAAGGAACCAAGTTTGGATCCCTTCACCCCTAGGCAGGCCTGATTTTCCAGTTCCATTGAGGAGCCTTCCTGCCTTACTCCCACGGGCATGTGACAAAGTGGTTCTGGAAAGCCAGGCATTGCCATGTTACTCCCTCACTCAAAAACCTTTGATGGCTCCCTACTACCTATGACATAAAGTCCAAACTCCTTGGCAAAACCAGCCCTTGTGGCAAGAGGAATAAAAAGGTTCTTGCTAGGGGCTTCCCTGGTGGTGCAGTGGTTGAGAGTCTGCCTGCCGATGCAGAGGACACGGGTTCTTGCCCCGGTCCGGGAAGATCCCACATGCCGCGGAGCGGCTGGGCCCGTGAGCCATGGCCGCTGAGCCTACGCGTCCGGAGCCTGTTCTCCGCAACGGTAGAGGCCGCAACAGTGGGAGGCCTGTGTACCAAAAAAAAAAAAAAAAAAA
>NW_006787464.1:3316099-3352148 GCF_000442215.2 Lipotes vexillifer
CGGTCCGGAGCCTGTTCTCCGCAACGGTAGAGGCCGGAACAGTGGGAGGCTGGTAAACAAAAAAAAAAAAAAAAAAAAGGTTCTTGCTACACTATCTCATCAAATCAAATCCCCTTACAAGTGTAAGGTGTATTGTTATTTGAAACACTGGAAAAAAAACCCCAAAACATTGTCAAATAAACTATGATACCCCATTGATGACAAGATACATATGCTTTCAGATAGGTTAAAATGTGGAAATTATTTGAGTCTTAAGAACACTGAAATATGGTATTTAATACAAAAGCTTAGAGGTATAATGGTTTTCCCTGTAAGAGGAGAGATTCATTTTAGAGGAAAAGGATGCTGTCATGTAGGAGCACATCATGACTGACCTCATTTATTTATTATTTTGAGAAGAGCTGGCCTAATGTGCCTAGGCCTGGGTAAGTGAGAGCAAATCAGACAGACAGACAGGCAGAGGAATTGCTCTGCATGATAAGAATAAGGTAATAGGAACCAGAGCTTTCCTTAGCTGCCAGGACAATGAGGAAGGGGAGATATGAGCCAGGTCTGTACACAGAGTGGTCTTCCCAGTGCTGTCGTCACTCTAGAAGGACCTGGGAGCTTGGAGATATATCCCTGCCTGACCCCACTCCCGTGGAGGCTGGTTTAAGTGGTTTGAGATGGTCTTGGGCATTGGTCCTTTCAAAAGCTTCTAAAAGATTCTAACTGGTGAGACAGAGAAGGTGGGGTGACAGGAGCCTAAGAAGATACAGCTGGCTGGTAAGAA
This sequence comes from Lipotes vexillifer, assembly GCF_000442215.2. Classification (NCBI taxonomy): domain Eukaryota; kingdom Metazoa; phylum Chordata; class Mammalia; order Artiodactyla; family Lipotidae; genus Lipotes; species Lipotes vexillifer. The sequence continues at coordinate 3,316,872 of NW_006787464.1, forward strand.
CTTTCCTTTAGTGGAGGTGGCCAAGGGAAGCTGGGGCCACCACGGCCAGTGTTTCACATAAGCTGTTTCCTATTCTGTGCTGTGTCCTTTTGCTCTCCCCAGCCAGCAGCGTAAGCTTGCCGTGCCCACAGTCGTGACAGAAGAGTCCGGAAAGGACTGAGGGATGCAGAGGCAGACGGCAGCAGCAGAGGCTGAGAGCAGCGCCGAGCCCCAGTCACAAGTGAGTTGCAGTGCCGCATGGCCCAGGAGAGTCTCGCCTCCACCAGAACCACACTGAATCCTCAGCGATATCAGGCTTCCCGCTGTTCACGGCATAGCTATTTCAGCTTTTTCCATTTGCATATTGAACAAAAGGATCATTCTAGAAAGCTGGAGGACTTGGGGGACATTCAGGACCAACCCTTTGGTTACACTGAATCTTTTATTATCTGGTTCCTGCCCACCTTGTCCAACCCTCTCTGCACCCCACCTCCACCCCACATGACTTGGAAAATACTCGTTCCTTCTTCAAGATTGAGTCCGAGGTTCATGTGCTCTGAGAAGCCTTTTCTGCACCCTTTCCTCAGCCCCCAGCCCCATCCCCACGGGAGTGGATTATTTCCTCCTGCTGCCACTCTGGGTCCTGTGCAGACCTCTCTCAGAGCGGCTCTGTCTTGGGCTGAATTGTGTTCCCCCAAAGTTGTGCTGGAGTCCTAATCCTCAGTACCTCAGACTGTGACTGTATTTGGAAACAGGCTCTTTATAGAGGTAATCGAGTTAAAATGAGGTCATTAGGCTGGGCTCTAATCCAATATGACTGGTGTCCTTATAAAAAGGGAAAAATTTGGACACAGACATACACAGTAAGAACGCCATGCAAAGACTGGAGTCTCGCTGCCACAAGCCAAGGACCTCCCAAAGCTAGTAGACAGGCCTGGGACAGAGCTTTCCCTAGTGCTGACACCTTGATCTTGGACTTCTAGCTTCCAGAACTGTGAGACAATAAATTCCTAAGCCACTCAGTTTATGGAACTTTGTTATGATAACCCTAGAAAACTAATACAGCTTCCAAAATATCAGTGCCTTTATCTTGTTGGTTCCATTACCGCCACTAAATTACAATTCCCTCAAAAGCAGAGACTGTTTTAGTCATCTTTGTACCTCATCTAATGACACCTAGATATCTGTTGAATGAATCAGTGACTGCAGTGCATCCTCCAGTTTCCTGAATTCACTCTCAGAAACAGGACCAGGCAGCAAAAAAATGCCCTGGGGCTTAGCCTGGTTGCTGTGATCCACCCTGCCAACAGCTGTCCAGGAGCATCCTTAGTAACCACAGGAATGATGATTACTCTGTTTCCAGCTCGGTTTCAGTGGTCATCGAATTGTATGCATTCTTTCAGTCAGTCAGTCACTTGACAACTTTGAGTGACTCCCATGGGCCCGGTTCTGTGCTATGAACTGGGGATATAGAGGTAAATAAGACCAGCCAGGCCCAGGATTCATGGAGTTGCTGTACTCACAGGAGAGACAGATTAAGTAATTATGTAATTACAGTGATGTTAAATGCTAAGAGAAGCAGCACAGGATACCAAGAGAATCATTAACAGAAGAATCTGGTAAATTCCAGAAAGCTTCTCAGAGAGAGTGATGTTTGAGGGCTTCAGAGAAATAAGCTTGACAAAAATGGTAGTGGAAGCGTGATCTCTGTCAGAGACACAGCCCATGCGAAGGCCATTGGTTCAACAATTATTTGTGGAGCCGTTACTATGGGCCAAGCAGGTGTTCTGGGTCCTGGGCCCACAGCTGAGATAACAGCCAGTACAAATCCCAGCTATTGCGAAGCTTACATTCAAGAAGCCAGAAGGAAGGGAGCAGGAAGAATGGAAGAGGAAAAAACATGGCGGGGATCTTCAAGGACGTGAAATGCCACCGGTCTGACCCACGGAATCTGCTTTGATCACTGCTGGGCTTCCCACCCATAGAACAGTGCCTGGTACACGGTAAGAGCTTGATACATGATTTTCTGTGGATGGATTAGATTCAGCGAGGAGGGTGGAGTTGAGGTGTGTGTGGTGACTCTGATACAGCCTGAGTTAACGAGCACGAACGCCGTCAAGCCCTTTCACTTTCACTGTCCTGCTTTTCAGTGCTACTCAGTGGTAGGGTTGGTCTAATAATCCCCAAACTCTTCTGGCAATAAGGCTTTCTCAGCCTGTGAGTGGTATTGTGGCCTGTCCAGTTTGCAGCCCAGATTCACAGCTGTTGGCATTCTTCACCTAAACTAGGTTGTCTAGCTCTCAAGTGCCAGGATTGACTGGCTTAGGAAGCTCGGAAGGAAAATACTGTGTCCTTTCTGTTCTAGTGGCTTCCTCCCTGGTTTAGGTCACCATGACCTCAACTTTGGGCTATTAAGTGAGGGGAGAGGCCCAATCCAGCTCCAAGGTAGATGATTCTATTGTTTAGGAAAATACTTTGATAGATTTTCTGGTTGATAGAGGCAGATTCCATCTCCCTCCTCTCTCCTCCTGTTTTTTTTAACACAAGAAAATGTTCATTGTAGGAAATAATATAAAATACACAAAATCAAATACAAAATAAAAGTGATCCAATATCCCACCAACAAGAAATAACCAGTGTTTGTGTATTTGGACTTTTCCTCTGCAGTTATAGCTTGTAGGTGTAGGTGTATTTATATTTGCAAAAATGAGATTATGTATATAATACATATCAACTTGCAACTGACTTAACCTTAGAACTTTATTACAAGCATCTTTCCATGTTAAGAGATATTCATAATCTCGCTATTTTAAATTCTGGCCTGGAGTGCTGTTACAACCTCCTGAATTTGCCATTTCCAATTTTCACCAACCTGTGAGCAGATTAGTCTTCCTAAAGCATGATCCTGATCATGTCACTTTCCTGTTGAAACCCTTTGAAATGCTTCCCACGCCCCATGTCCTAGAGATGAAGTCCAAATTATTTCACCCAAAATTTGAGACCCTCCACGATAGGACCCTCCGCCCAACCTGCTTGTTCATTTTTACCTTCATTGTTTTTCCAGATGTACCCAATGCTCTAGTGAAAGCCTAAGGTTTCTCAAGGTCCTGACTTTCCCATCTCTGTTCAGACTGTTCCCTCGCTCCTAGAACGCCATCCCCACCAACTCTCCAGCTACTAGAACCCCTGGCCACCTTCTAGGCCTGGCTCAGATGCCATCTTCTTCAGAAAGCCTTGTTCCACTCCAATAAATATACTAGGAACGGAGCCAAGTGCTTTTTTCCTTGTGGGGGGGGGATGGGAAAGATCAGTTACCACCACTTTGTCATTGCTTAAAACATACTGTGCTTCTTTGGATGCGCATGTGTGTGCACACACCAACACACACATTATGGTACATTGTGCAAAGGAGGGTTAGTTACCGGGCAGACTTAGGATCTAGGACTTCACTCCCGCTAATGCCTGACCTTCATCCATTGTTGATCCTGTAAGTTCCAAGACCTACATGGAAGGATCCGTGCTGGGCACATGTGAGGATCTCCTGGTCCTCCCTGAGCCTTTGTTGTTGGTGGTGAGGTGTCGTGAAGATTTTATTCTAGACTCTGGCTCCTGTTGGTTTTTTCTCTTTCCCCTCTAGTCTCTCCTTCTGTGATCTCATCCACTCCCATGGCTTTTAATGCCACCTATAAATGTGGGAGTAGTTACCATATATCTCCATTTCAGTTCTGTCTTCTGAGCTCAGACCCCTGTCTCCAACCACTGACTTGTCATCACCATCTGGATATCAGCCTGGCATCACAAACTCGACTCCTTTAAAGTGACTTTATTAGCTGTCTCCTAGACTTGCCCCTCCTCTTTGGTTTCCTATCCAGAGGATGACCAGCTCCAAACACCTAGATAATCAAGGAGGAAATCTGGGAGGTGTCATCACTGACACTGCCTCTCCCTTTCACCTCCCCTGCACCCCAATCCACTGCATGTTCAGACAGTCATCAAGTCCTGCAACCCAATAACCTCCCAAAGAGTTCTCACTTCTGTCCATTGCTCTGCATTTCACTGCCAGCACCCTGTTCCCCAACACCAGACACCAGAGCCTCTTGCCTTGACTAAGCCTCACCTCCATTCTTGCAATCTCTAATCTATTTTCCATGTCGTAGCCAGAAAGATTTTTTAAAAAACACAAATCTAATTATGTTACTCCCCTGCTTAAACATGATCAGTGATGTCCCATTTCTTTTATTAAAAAACACCAATCTGTTGCTACAGCTCAGAGCACCCTGCCTGACCTGGCTACACCCTCCTCATCAATGTCCTCTGGTTTCCTTGTGCCCTTCCTTCTCTGACCTCTCAGGGCTCTTGCCTCACAGGCACACTCCAATCCCTTAGACCCTCCCTGCTGTCATGGCACTTCTTTCCTCTTTGTCTGGTTAATTCTCATTCATCTTTTCACTTCCAGCTTGAATATTCCTTCCATAGGAAAATCTGCAACCCCTGGGACCGGACTAGCACCCAGTGATGCTAATTTTCACAGCATCATGCTGCTTCTCTGTGCTGCTGATTACAATGACTGCCATTTGGTCAAACATTTGTTTTATATATATATTTCTTTTTCACTAGTCTGTAAGCTCCATGAAGTTAGGAACTGTATCTTCTTTTTCAGTGATGTCTTTCCAGCACCTAGCACAATGCCTGACATTTAGCAAGTGTTGCATAATAAGTATTTGTTAAATGAACAAAAGATGTTCTAAAGCCGGATCTTTCTGATATAGTGGAACACATTAGTAATTTGTTAGTGTCATTCTAGTTTTGAATGGCTCTAGCCTTCCTCATTTTTTGTGTATGTGTGTTGACTGGTTTTACATTTTTAATTAATGCGTCATGAGCATTTGCTGTAGCTGGGTAATGCACTGGGTACCAGGAATCAAAAATGAATAAAACTGTGATCGTGCCTTGAAGGAGTTTACCAATTAGCAGCTCAAGTTCATGTTTTCATGGAAGGACACAGACAATGGGAGTCTTGGGAATTTCCGTAGAAGCAAGGTCACCTACACCTGTTATACTCCATGAGCTCATTCACTTAAGAGTAGGCAGGGCATCAGAGAAAAGGTTATGGGCCCTCGTGACTGAGCCGCTGTGGCTGTGTTCAGGTTAACTGGAGTCAGAGTACAGCCCAAGGTCAGGAGGGCTGAGCTGACTCATCCTGCAAAGAGAGAGCAGTCAGGGGTCAGGCCAGGTAAGGTGAGCACGTTGGGGTTCACCCACAGGGGAAGCAGACAGAGGGGACCACGGTGGCTCAGACTCAGTTGGTCAAATCCTTGGCTGGTGGCATCTCCCCGACAACCTCAAGGCCCACTTGCAGCTGCAGCCTTCTGTGTCCATCTGTCTTATGGCTTCGCAGCAAGGGCTGAGCCAAGGTCTTCAGCAAAGGTTGAGCAAAAGCCCTCCATTCGGGCAGAGCTGGGTTTGCATCTGGCACCATTTGGGGCTACATGATTCAAAGCAAGTTCCATCAACTTTGAGACTCAGTTTTCTTTTTAATGAAACGTGACAGTACTATCTGTCGCTCACTGGGGAGATGAAAGTATGTAGGGTGAGTGCTGCTCTGTAGTTGGTGCCTATCATTTACATGCTCCTTTCCTCAAATTGTGCCATAGGTGTAGGTGTTGCTTTGGTGACCCTTCTATTGGTTTTCATTACTCTTCGGGCCCCTTATTCCCCCCACGCACTTCTCCAATCTTAGAGAAACCTCCACTGGAGGTGTGATGAGTCGGCTCTTTCTGTGCTATGGAGGGGCATGTGGAACCTCGTAGGCACTCAGCAAATATTTGTGAGGTCAGTGGTCAGATGGATAGAGAAGTGAATAAAACGTGCATTTAAAGGCTTCCGCTGCCACCACAGTAACCATGAGCAACAATGAAATCGTTATGGAATGGCTTTTAATTTTTAACTCAGCGCCATCATAGACGGCAGACATCCTTTAACAGTCAGCCCCTTCAGGGATGGCTTTGCACCAAGTCACCCTGCCCCAGCACTCCCCTTCCTGAGGTGACCACACCCCCAGCCCCGTTTAGTGACTGACGATGCCTGAGTATAAATGCCCATCATCTCCGCCCCACTCCTTAACTCTGGAGGCCATTCGAGCTCCAGGGCAACTCCTGGCTGCAGCTGAGCCTGTCCCTGGGCCTTCTTCTGCATCTTCTGCTCGCTCCCCCGCCCTTGTTCCAGGGTTCACCCCCCGGGGCACTCCCTCACAGACAGCCTGCACCCTGAACTCCGTCTCAGAGTCCACTTTGCAGGAGTGAAGCTGCAACACACGTGGAAAGTCTAGGGGCGATCAGGCACAGCTGGTCAGAAAGTCAAGCTAAATGTGATCCCTGTCCTGCAGGCCTTACAATCTAGTGGAGAAGAGAGACCTTAAATAGGGCAGATTCAATAGAGGAATCATGGTGAGATGGGAGACACTAAGGAAAAGGGTGGGATGAGGGTTTACAATAGGGACTTTGTCTCAGGGTCCAGGGGGGGCCTCCCCAAGCAGAGGACCTCCCCAAGCAGGGGACCTGGAAGGTGACTTTACAGAATGAATAGGTGGGGGACAGCCCACCCAGCAGAGGGGTCCACACTCTGTAGGAAGGAACTTGTGTTGGAGCAACTGAAAGGCTAGGGTGGCAGCAAAATTTTGATGTAAAGATAGAGCTTTGTTTTGTGGGCTCCTTCCTTTCTTTGCCTCAACCCATCACTTCAAAGCCTCCAACTGCATGTGGACTGTTGGATGCCCGAGGCTTCTCTCTTTTTCTCTCTCTCCTTCTCTCTCCTCCTGTCTTCTCAGACCTGCTTCTTTCCTCACATCCACCTTTTCTCCTTCAGAATTAATCTATTCTGATCCCCTTGGACTTTTCTAATGAATCCAAAAAATGAATGACAATGCATGTTCCTTCTCAGACCATCTGGCTTCTAAGGGCCTTTCATGCAGTAACTCACTTGCAGGTGTGTGGAAGGATTATGCAGATAGGAAACGGCAGAGGCAGAGACTAGAGCCAAGCGGCGAAACAAAAACCTTTGCTTAAATGCCATGCCAAAGGGGGTGAGGTATGGGAGCCAGGTCCTGGCAGGAGGGAGATGGACCCAGACCAGGAAACAGGTCAATCAGAGGCCCAGTTATCGGAGCGCCCGAAAGTGGAGAGTGAGGCCGAGTCAGCTGGAAGATGGTTGATTTGTGGTTGAGGTGCTTTTTATAGTCCTGCCCTGTCTCCACTTGGGAGCTGCAGTCCCAGGCCCTGCCTGTCTGCAGGTGTGAGTAATGCTGAGAGTGGCAGGCCCCGGGGAGGAAGGGAGCTTTCTGGAGCCAGGAACCATACCTGTCTACATTTTTCAAAGCTTTATCAACTTTGCAATTTAAGCAGTTTCATTTCCACTGAGATTAAAAGTAAGTGTGAGCAATTAGGTAAATGATGCCTGACTTAACTACTCCCTAAGGAAGTGTGAGAGACTAATCTTGAACATCATCCCACCCATCAAATATTTTGATCATAATTGACTTCTTTGGATCTTTCTTAAGAATTTTGAATTTTTATTTGGGTATACATTTTTTTTTTCTACTTAATATTTTTGTCAAGATTTTGTTTTGTTTTTATCTTGCAAATTTTCAGTTCAATGACCTGTTCTCACCATGATGTTTTAGGGAGGAAACGTCATCTTCCCTTTTCTTGTGCTGTAGTGGTGAGAGGCTAGGGGTCTGTTTTCTCTCTGCAGAGCCTTCTGCCTGCAGTTCTTCATGCTCATCCAGGCTTCTCTCACCCTCCAGCCTCTGCAACTCATATTCAGCCTTCAGCTTTCAGCTTAAACGCCACTTTCTCTGTTTCTTAAATGCCTCCAACGTCCTGGGTCTCTGCTGGGTGTCCTCCTTGGGGCTTCCATACCGTAAGTGGTACCCATAGGTGTAGCTTCCTCAGCCCTGCCTGTACCGCACTCTGCTGGAATCGCCATCCACTTGTCTGAGTTGTGATTATTGATGGTCTATGAAATCAACGTAGTGGGGTTGTGACCAGCATTTTTGGGTTTTGTATTATTTATTTCGGGATAATCTTTCTATGTTGTATTTGAATAGTAATACAATTATGTTTGCTATTTAACTTTGTTATTTGTATCTTATGCATACGTAATAAGAGGGAGTTTTTTTGTTTGTGTTTTGAATTTTTTTCTCTTTATTAATTTTATTCATTTATTTTGGCTGCATTGGGTCTTCGTTGCTGCATGAGGGCTTTCTCTAGTTGCGGCGAGTGGGGACTACTCTTCATTGTGGTGCGCGGGCTTCTCATTGCGGTGGCTTCTCTTGTTGTGGAGCACGGGCTCTAGGAGCACGGGCTTCAGTAGTTGTGGCACATGGGCTCAGTAGTTGTGGCTCGCGGGCTCTAGAGCGCAGGCTCAGTAGTTGTGGCGTATGGGCTTAGTTGCTCCGCGGCATGTGGGATCTTCCTGGACCAGGGCTCGAACTCGTGTCCCCTGCATTGGCAGGCAGATTCTTAACCACTGCACTACCAGGGAAGCCCAAGAAGAGGGAGTTTTGTTTCATGAAACTTTGTTTCAGTTTGTATGTGTGTACACGCACGGGTATGTGCGTGTGTGTCTGTGTGTGTGTACAGTGGTGAATAAGACAGGTATAGGCATGGAACGAGTGTTTTTCTTCAAAGTTTTAAACTGTGACCTACTAAGAAAACATTTTATACTGTAACGTTTCTTATACAGTAAGAAAATCATTTAATAATATAAAACATTTTATATACACACATACGTATAGTTTTCAAAGCATATATGATATTTGATTTGATATGTACGACTTATATGAGGTAAACTTTTAAACTCATTTTTAACTCATATCTATATGATGAAGTGGAGACTGGGTAATTAAGTGATCAGCAAAGGTCACACAGCTTCTAAGTGTTGGTGCTTAGAACTTGAATCCAGGATTCTGGTCCAATAATCTTTTTCACGTATATAATTTTATACGCCTACACCCAGAGAGTCAAAGTAGGATGAGCTCTGATATCCAATCAATATATATATATAGAATTGTCATTCATTATATGCAATATTGTTCAAAAACCTAACTGCACAACTGTGGAATGAGAAGGTATGTGACAGTACTGGAATTTGGGAAGGCAACTCAGGGCTTTAGGCAAATAGCACCTAATTTATTGTTAGAAGTCAATTTTTATGTCCACCAAGAAAAGCTCATTCTTTGACCCTGGACTTCATTAATAGGAGCAGAATGTCTCAAAGGAGAGAAGTGATTATCTGGTACACTTCTAAGAGCATTGTATTTCATTCTGGGCAGCACACTATGAAACTAAAGACAAAAGAGATTGTTTTTAGAAGAAAATGCTCTAAGAGGTAAGAGGGCTCAGAGCCAAGCCATGTAGGAGAAGATGGGAGATGGACACTGGAGGGACAGCCTGGAGGTGGGGGGAGAACGGGGCTCTTCAAATATGCGTCCCGTGGAAGAGGGCTAGGACTTTCATGCCACGTGACCCCTGTGAGTGGGAACAGCAAGGAGATGGGCTTCCGCACAGCAGAATTGTGATAGACTTTTTGGGTGTTTGCCTGTATGGCATCTGCCTTCCTTTCTTCTGGTCACAGAACCCATGTGTTGTTCAAGGGACAGTCCCTCCCCTACTCTTGGCCCTTGTGTTTTGGCCGATGACTCCGTCCCTTCATACAGATGATCTTATGACTCTGGCCTAAGAGAATCAGCATATCCCATCCTCTCTGGCCACAATTATTGATCCAAGAATCGGCCTGTGACTCAAATCAGTTCAATGAGAAGTACATTTTGAACTTCTATGGAGTTGCTGGTGAAAAGCCGACCCCCCTTGGATTTGAGGCTGCATGGATGTGAGTATCTGAAAGTGAAGTTGGCACAAAGCTGAGCACAGCCAAGAGAAGGGGTGACACTATGCCCTAACTCATTCCTCCTGAGCCCCTAGAACCAGCTGTGCCTGATATCCCCTAGACCAGCGGTCCTCAACCTTTCTGGCACTAGGGACTGGTTTCATGAAAGACAATTTTTCCACGGACAGGAGCAGAAGGGGAATGATTCTGACGGTATTGAGAGCAATGGAGAGTGGCAGATGGCCCTGGGGTTGGGGACCCCTGCCCTAGACCTTCCACTTAGAGGAGCCAGTACGCCACAATTTTGTTCCCTGGAAAGTGGACTCTGAGGCAGAGTTTAGGGTGCAGGATGTTTATTCAGGAGTGCCAGGAGTGCCCTAGGGATGAATGCCGGAGGAAGGGAAGGGAAGGGAAGGGAGCAGAAGCTGCAGAAGGAGGACTCAAGCCAAATGCAGTCCTGATGACAGCTTCAGCCAAGCCCAGGAGGAGCCCTAGGTGGAGATGACCCAGATAGCTACACTCTGGCATCGATTAGTCATTGGCTGTGGGTTGCCCCAGGAAAGACGGCTGCAGGGAAGCAACCCCTGAAGGGGTTGGCAGTTAAAGGTTGTCTGCTGGCAGCTCTCCAGCAGCTGGTGCTGAAAGTCCTTCATGGGGGGGATCTGGGGGCACATCAAGGGTCTACTGGGTGGCACATCAAGGGTCTACTGCAAAATGTATTCCTTATTTATTTGTGAATTTAGTTTTTGCTAATGGCAGTTTCAGTTAGTCTTTTCTGTCACTGGCAACTGAAGAATATAATAAGGAAACATTTTCTAAAATTCAGAGCTGTGCATATATGTAAAGAGCTGCTTTGGGGGTTAGTGAGCTCCCCATTACCAGAGATGTTCAAGCAGAGCCTGGCAGACCACTTTGAAAGGGAAGCTTCATGCACTGGAGAAAAATATGAGCTGGATGACCTTTCATTCTAAGATTCCATGACTCCAGGTTCTCTGGAAAACAAGCTGAAAGAGATTCTGGTTACTTCTACTGGACCGACACGTGGACATCACATGGACACATCACATGGATATCCAGAGCATCTGACATCAAATCATGGCAAATCAAATTTCTCCTAGCCAATTTCCCTTGACAGGAGGCTTGGGGGAATTTGGCTTATGAAAGTTTGCTTGGTTTGCTAAGGAAAGACACTTTCTTTTTTTGTCATTGGAAGGAATCTTAAAGGAGTATCTTAACTGACTCCACCACAGACAGACTTTTCACCTGCCACACCCCAGAAGCCGGGTGCCATGCTCAATTAATACTATCTTGGAGCCTCTCGTCAAGTTTCCCTCCCTCTATTTCTGTCCATTTCTGGGTTCTTCATAGTTGTCCTTATCTCCAGCCTCTGGCCTCTCGAGTCCATGGCTCCCTGAGTCAGACTTCACTGGCTGCTTGCTAGGCTGTCTGTCCTTTAATGCCAAGACCTAAGCCTTGCACACCCCTCTGGCCCTCCCTGCTGTGGACACAGGGCTGAATCTCCCCACTCCTGTGTCTGGGTCCTTAAGCCCCTGAGCTCCCGGCAGCCAGCTCACGCCTGTCTGGTGGATCTTCCATTCCTTGCTTTGGCTTCCTCTGATGTGGCTGTTTCTCCAGCCCTGTGGTCTGAGCCTCAGCTGAGTGTCTGCGAATCTGGCAGGGAGGAGGGCAGGCACCCTATATGTGGAATGAGGAAAGGGCTCTGGACTCAGTGCCTGGAGAACCAGAGTTTGAGCCCCCATGGGCTGTGCCACTCACATGGATCAGTCACTCTGTGTCTCTGAGCTCTAATTCCTTCATCTGTAAAGTGGGCCTGTCCCACCTCATAAAGTTATGTGGGAGTAATCACAGTCCTAGCCACCCATGATTGAGCTTTTACCACACGCCACGCGTTCAGCTTAGCAATTACTATGCTTCTTAATCCTCCCAAAACAACACTTTGAGGACGGCATTTGTATCTCAATTTCACAGATGAGAAAATGGAGGCTCAGGGAGGTTAAGCAACTTACCCAAGGTCACACAGCAGGGCTGAAATTTGAAACCTAGTCTGGCAACTATAAAACTCTTGCCACTGACACACTTCACTATAAGATGAGGAACACAGAAATGCTTTATAGTAGTGAGAGGTCTTTTCTGCATATCAGTGTTTATCATTTCTAAATCATCTATGAATGTCTCTGGGTTTCAAAGGTACAAGGACTGTCTGTTAGAGATGACGCTGACACATTTGTGGGCAAATTGCAGAGAGAACCATCTCACGGTAACAGTCTTTCACATCTCTAATTTCTTCAGCCTCGGGAAATTCACACCTAGCAAATGAGGGAAAAAAAAAGACTTTGTTACTGAAGATGGACTGGAACATTTGAACCCAGATCTTGATCCCAAGATCAACTCTGAGGCAACAAAGCTTGGCTGGGATCAAAATGATTAGCATCTTTGCACTGTACAAATATGCCTCCTGTGGCCACAGTCCTCATTCTACCATAGCACCTCTGAGGGCAGCACAGCCTGCTGGTCCATGTGTGGGGCTGGACCCTCCCACCACCTCCATGCTGGCTGCAGCACTTGCCCAGGAACAGAAGCAGATGCTGGGAGAACGTTTTGATCCCACTCAACCAAACACTACATTCAAAGCTGGCTGGAAAGATGAAGGGAATGTTGCTGGGAACGGGCGACTCCCAGCTGCTGTGTGTGCTATAGTCTCTGAGTCTCTTGGCTCCCAGGCAGATGAAGCTGTGGTGGTTCTTGCAGGGTCGCTGAGGCCGGAAGGTGGATGCTGTTGCCGCTGTTACCTCTTAGACAAGGAAAAACTGATTCAAAAGCCAAATAACTCCTCTTGGAATTAATTCAGCTCAAGGTTTGAAGACTTCCCAGCTTGTCCTGTGAACCTCAAAGCCAAGAACTACAAATTGCAAATTTAATAAGTCATTTTGTATCAAAAGGTCAATTATGAAGTGCCTAGAATTTTTCAAATACACGAATATATTCTCTGGGTTCTGCAGTGGCCCAGACAGTGTTAACGTTTTATTTCATTGGGAGTTTTTATTTTTTCCCCTAGAAATTGTTTCTATTTGATCTACCCAAGTCTTAAGTTTCTTAGTTAAAAAAAACAAAAAACAAAAAAACTTACCAGAGTTTTGGCAGGTTCGGCCGGTCGTGAACCACCCAGCCGAAACCACAGGGTGGCGCCAGAGAGGCAGTAACCAGCAGGAAGGATCATCCTTGCAGGAGGCTCCGGACACGAAATCTTGAATCTTGTTTCCAAGGGCCACTACTTAATTTTCCCGGCGCACTGCATTCCTCATGTGTCAGCAGCCTGGCTGCCCTTGTTCCTCGCAGTGTAACGAGGTGCCCTGGGTTTATGTCCATAGCTGGTCACCCAGCTTCCGGAAGTGAGAGCATTTTCTTCCTGCTCCAGAGACGATGCCCATTCCCTTTGGGAAGGCAAAAAAGGTGGGTACAAATGGGCCCCGGAAGTACTGCTCTTGCCTTGCCCCTATCACTTCCCCAGTCTGCACTGCCCCTTGCGCTTTACAGGTCTGCCTCTTCCACGTTTATGGAGGGCTTGCACAGGCCGAGGTAGAGTCTAAGTGCTTCTACACATGTCAACCCAGAACTTCCTAACCCCGGCTCAGAAGAGCTACAGGCGGCTCAAGTTTTGATCCCCTCATCCCTGGCTGTGACAAGATTCATCCATTTATGCCACTAGAACTTGGGTTGTGTGCTATGTCAATACATCATACAAATACTATGTATTTTCTCTGGCTGCTCTGATATGACAAAGTTGAGACACACTGGCCTCGTTCGCCCTTTGCAACTTACGGTGTAGCTACTACTACTATTTCCATTTTATATGTGAGAAAATAGGGGCCCTACAGGATTGCTTACTGCCCAAGGCCTCATAACTATCAAGCAGCCCAGCCAGAATTTGCACCCAGACAGCCGCCTCTAGAAGTTCCATGCTTTTGACCCCAGACCAGAAGTTCGCAGCCCTTTTGCCGCATAGTATAATCTGAGGAATTAAAAAAATACCAAAGCCAAGAGACTGTCACAGAAGAAAAGCCTAAGGAAATATGATGACTAAATATAATGAGGTGTCCCAGGTGGGATCCTGGGACAGAAAAAGGACATTAGGGAAAAGCTGGGGAAATTTAAATGAAGGATAGACTTTAGTTAATAATAATGCATTAATATTGGTCCGTTAATTGTGACAAATATACCATACTTATGTAAGATGTTAATAATAGGGTAAACTAGGCATGGTGTTTATAGGAATGCTCTCTATTACCTTCATAATAATTCTGTCAATCTAAAACTGTTCTAAAATAAAAAAAGTTTACTATTAAAAAAAAAATACCAAACCAACAAACAAAGTCTGGGCTCCCACCTCAGAGTAATTAAATCAGAACCACTGGAGGTGAGGCCCAGGCAACCGGAATTTTTTAAATGCTCCCCAGGAGATTAAATGTTCGTCCAGGGTTGGGAATCCCTGCACTGCCTCCCTGACATAGACTTGAAGCAGCTGGAGTGCAGGGGACTTGTCTTGCTGATTTTCATTTCTCTAGCACACAGTTTAGAGTCTTGTCCTGGTTAGGCATTCAGTACATGTTTGATGAATGAATGAATAACTATTTCAGCCTTTCCTCAATTCAGCCCTGAGATAATCAACTCTGAAGAGAAGAGATTAAATGAAGGCCTTTAATGTTTTCAGGCAACAAGTCTATCAGTAGGTACTGATTATTTATTATAAGCAAGCTGCGAGGTACCAGCCATGGTTGGAAGTGTAATAGGCGATGCCTGTCCTCAAGTTATATTCTATAGGGGAAGGTTGGCCCTGTGGAGCAGTGGTTAAGCAGGCAGGGTCTGGAATCCGATGACCTATGTTCAAATCCCAGTTTCCCCACCTGGTAGCTGTGTGATCCTGGGCATTTTCCTATGTTGGAAATGATGGGAGATATGAAAATGAAGCAGAAATCGATGCTGTTGCTCTATGAATTGGAAACTCAGGAGAAGAAATCGGTAAAATGGAGCATATTGAAGCGTTTTGCCTTCATTGGTTTGTTCTCCACAAGGCATATTTCCTGTCGTCAAAATTCCACCTGTGCCCTAGTTGCAAATCACCTACACAAAGGATGGGAACCCATGTTGTAATGATGTGAGCAGCAGGGTCCTGGTGGGGTCCTGACTTTGGGCAAGGAGGACAAGGGAGAAGTTGGGTCTGGAGTAATGAGGAAGTGGGCTCCACCTGAGTCTGCTGGATTCTGCCGGAGCCATTGCTCCAGTCATGGGGAGACCCGGGAGAATGACCATCGCTAGTGCTGACGGAGGATGAACTCTGCACCTGGAACTTTTCTCAGTGCTTTACTTGCTAGAGATCATTAATGTCCACAACATCCACATGAAGCGATCCTTCTCTTTTTGTCACTCCCATTTTATTGATGATGAAATTGAGGCCTAGAGTGAGGTAACTCACCCAAGTTCCCTCAGCTAGTAAGCGGCAGGTCAGGATTCAACACGGGTCGTCTAACTCACAGTGTGTGCACCTAACCACCATCCCACACCTGGCAGAGGGGACGCAGCCTGGTTTTGCAACAAAAGCACCAACTTCAGAATCAGGCAGAGCGAGGATCTGATCTGGCTCTGCAACCTTGTGTGTGGCACTTCATCTTTCCAGGCCTCACTCTCCTCATCTGCAAAGTGGAAGTCACACCAGGGTTGTTCTGAGATCATATGTTTAGCCATTGTTTTCCCCTTTCTCCCTTCTCAAGCTTTCCCTTCCTCCTTTCCCCAGTTTCTTCTACCTCTGTTTAACATCCACATTTCTTTACCTTTGCTTTTCAAAACTAGTGAAGAAAAGCAAAGATCTTCCAGGTCTTGACCTACTTTTCTAATGGAACAAGAATTACGGATGGGGCTTCCCTGGTGGCGCAGCGGTTGAGAGTCCGCCTGCCGATGCAGGGGACACGAGTTCGTGCCCCGGTCCGGGAAGATCCCACATGCCGCGGAGCGGCTGGGCCCGTGAGCCATGGCCTCTAAGCCTGTGCGTCCAGAGCCTGTGCTCCGCAACGGGAGAGGCCACAACAGTGAGAGGCCCGCGTACCAGAAAAAAAAAAAAGAATTACGGATGAATTATTAAATATATATGCATATATATTTTATATATACAGGCAAATATACATGTGTCTACTTATATACCTATATACACATTATATATATATGTGTGTGTTTGTGTGTGTGGATGGATAGATATAGGTATAGATACATAAACTCTTTGAAATCCTGAGTTAAAGATCCAGCTTTATCTGTTATGAAAGATCCTTGATTCTGGTATGGCACAGTGGATGCCAAAAAGAAAAGGCAGTCACCTACTTAGGGACATGAGCCTAAAATACAAGAAAGTGTGGCAGGAACCATACTTTCAATAGCAATGCAAAAGTGGGAGTGCTCAGCGTGGCTGAAGGAGTCAAGGCAGGCTTCTCAGAGGAGGTGGCACTGCATTGGAGGGGCAGGTTTTGGTGAGGCGGAGGACACCAGCCTATGACATGGAGAAGCCCGCATAGAAGGGAACAGAAGGGGCATGCTGTGAAGTTGTTGGTCAAATGCCTCTGTGAGAGGGCCTGATGAGCTGCAGCCTGGAAATGAACATGGGCCGGGCACACTACCTGCGTTATTTCCTTTGATCATTCAGACAACTTACATTAATATACCCATTTTACAGAGGAGGAAAGTGGGGTTCAGGGAGGTTAAGTCACTTGTCCTAAACCACACAGCTGAGAAACAGAAGCACCAAGATATGGCTGGTGCCACACAGTTTTCCACCTGAATGTGTAAAGGTTAGGGAGAGTGCTGACATGCAAAGAGGGGCCAGGAAAACAGGAGGCTGAGTTTTAGTGCTCAACATCTTTTGTAGCCCACAGGGTTGGTAGGGGTTCAAGTGAGATTATGCATTTGTATATGCTTTACTTGGAAAGTGCATGGCAAATGCAGATGGTGTCAGAACATGGGGAATGATGTTGTATCTGCCTAAGTTCCAGAAGAACATCCAGTGCAGTAGTGCAAACCAGAGGCTTCCAGTCTCCTCAAAACTGGCGAGCAGTGCATGAGCTTTGGCATCTGACAGACCTGGGTTCTAGTGGTTGCTCTACTTTACCACTCGCCAGCTGTGTGGCCCTGGGCACCTCCCTTCTCTGGGCCTCAGTTCCCCTACCTGTGAAATGGAGAGATTGTGCCCAGTGTGCTCCAAGGTCTCTTCCAGCCCCCGCATGGTGTGGTTCTGGGTCTGCCCTCACTGTTTGACACAGCTGGGCTCAGATTCACCTTCAAGTTGGCCTCCAGTGGCCCCAAAGATAGCCAGGCAATCTCAGGAAAGGATACATAAGTTTACCATAACTTAAAAAAAAAAACCCAAACCTTGATTGTTCTATTTGATTATAAGACTAGTCTATGCAAAAATTCAGAAGGTAGTGAAAAACAAAGAAAAGTATAGAGACTAGGAATGAAATTTAGAGGATGCAGAAAAATCAATCTAAGGATGAACATAGAGTTCATCTAGTCTGAGACACCATTAACTTTTTGGTGTGTGTCACCAAATTTTTTTAATTAAGATAAATCAATATATGTCAGTCAGTATTTAAAATCCTGAAACTCTTCTTGTGTATAATCTTCTCTCATTAGTTTAATATAAGGGATACTCTCTATATATAGAAACCATTTTTTTAAAAAAATTCTAGTTGGATTCATTTAACAAATCAAAAATTTTTTTTGAAAAAGTAGTTGAACATTTTTGGTGTCAGTATCAATTGTTTCAATGTTAATGTGTTTGTCAAATAGAAAATGATAAGCCTATTAGGTTATGTAACTATTCTTTTTTTTTTTTAACATCTTTATCGGAGTATAACTGCTTTACAATGTTGTGTTAGTTTCTGCTGTATAACAAAGTGAATCAGCTATATGTATACATATATTCCCATATCCCCTCCCTCCTGCATCTCCCTCCCACCCTCCCTATCCCACCCCTCTAGGTGGTCACAAAGCACCGTGCTGATCTCCCTGTGCTATGCGGCTGCTTCCCACTAGCTATTTTACATTTGGTAGTGTATATATGTCCATGCCACTCTCTTTACAACCTTTTAAAAAATCAATCAAATACAAATTGGTCAGTTAAACTTGACTTTACATCTTCAGCTTTGGGAGATAGTGATGCTAATCTCAATACCTATGGATTGCTTTATGAAAAGCTCACTCTCTCTACAGCATTCTATTCACTAAGAAAAATGGACACAAGATAGCACTTTGGGGAGGGGGTTTCTGGTGCATCAAACCAGCAGAGCCAAGCTGTCAGTGTCTGTCTGGAGCCTTCTGTCAGGAGCTGGAATTCTGCAGCTGTCTTCTCTTCATGCCGTAAATCAGCGGTCCCCAACTTTTTTGGCACCAGGGACTGTTTTCATGGAAGACACTTTTTCCAAGGACGAGGGTCGGGGGCGGGGGATGGTTTCGGGATGATTCAAGCGCAATTACAGTTATTGTGCACTTTATTTCTATTATACATCAGCTCCACCTCAGATCATCAGGCATTAGATCCCGGGGATTGGGGACCCCTGCCGTAAATGATCCAGCTCACTCAGTCTGAGCTGAGTCCCTCAGGGGAAGAAGCCATTAGTGGGTAAACCCCCGAGTGTGCACTGGAGACTGGGGTTAGGTAATGCAACAGGAGGTGTATGAGCATTTGCTTACCCAAGCTCTCATTCTTAGTTCTACCTGTATGAGTCAGGAGAAGCCAGGTTCTGTTGTGATAACAAGCCCCCCAAATCTCAGTGGCTTAATACAATAACAATTTATTTCTCACTTAATGCTATCATTGATAGGCAGGTGGACTCTGCTTACTTTAGTCTCTCTGTGACGCAGGCAGACAGAGGCTTCACTTCAACATGTGCTTCTAAGAAATGTGGCAAATTCTTAAAGCTTCCATCTTGGAAGTGCTATAGGCAACTCTCACTCGCATTTTACTGAATAAAGCAAGTCACATGGCTACACTTCAGATGGGGGCAGGGAAGTGGTCTCCTGCCATCTGATGGCCATTTTAGCACTAAACCAACTGTGTAACCTTGGGCAATTCAGTTATGATCTGGCAGCCTCAGCTTCAGTGTCTGTAAGATAGGGGATATATTCACTCATTCATTCATTCATAGGAACGCAAACACTGGAGCCAGCTTACCTGGCTTCATTCTCAGCTAAATTATATACTACCCATATAATCTTAGGTATTTTATTTGGTATCTCTGGACCTCAGTTTCCTTATCTGTAAAATGGGGATAATAGTACCCAGCTCATAGAGTGGTTGTATGGGTATAATGCATGTATTACATAAGTTACATAGAACAGGTTGTGCTAGGAATAGTTTCTGACATATGAGCTGTGCTTGTTAGTTTTATTATTCATGCACTGTTTATTCAATGAATGTTTATTCAGAATCTTCTCCAGTTATCTTTGAACACTCTTGTGAGGACTGAAGGAAAAAACAGATGTAAATTCACAATGCAAATGATGGGGTACCCACAGGAAAGTCTAATAGGAAGAGATGGCATTTTTGTAGGACTTTGATTTATTTTTGCTTCCATTTATTGAGCACCTAGTATGTGCTAGGCTGTACACTAAATGCTTTCATAGCAACCCTAAGAGGCAGGCTTATAGGTGAGGAAACTGGGGCTTCCAGAGGCTAGGCAAGCTGTCCCAGGTCCCACAGATGGTGAGTGGTGGGGCCTTTCCAGGAGATGGAGCCAGGGTACATCAGCCTTGTACGATATCTTTGCTCTTTCTCCTGAGCATACTATTAAGCATCATCTGCTCATCATTTAACCTGCTGGTTTCTCTACTAGATTGAAAGGTTCTCAAAAGCAGAGGTGTTCCCCTTAATTCTTGGTGTTCTTATGTTGCCCAGCACCATACCAACCACACCATGAGGTGGCCATAAGAAGCAGGAGGAGAAAGAGGAGAGAGAATTAAGCCAAAGATCAGGGTGTTGGATTTAATTCCCCCCAGCTGGCTGATAATCTTCAGAATGTCACTTCTCTTGAGGCTCTCATTTCTTAACTGTTTACATTAGTTCCACAGGCCTTTCCATCCATAAAGGCTTCATGAGCCCTAGTCTTCAAACACTTAACAACTTAATAGATACTTGTTGACTTGACAAGAAGACATGACCGCACTTTAAAGGCTATTATCAATTTTAGGTCATGTGTATTTCTTTAACACACTTCAAAGTCAGAGAAGAAGAGATATTATCTAAGACATCATACATCTTTCTTCACCTGAGCACAAATTTTCCACTGGCCTCAGGTTCTGCCAAAAAAGGGGGTGGGTGGTAGGGAGAGGAAAGGAACACGGCCAAGACCGTGGAGCCCATGAGCCTTCCTGCAATGTGTCCAGAAGGAATTTCTCAAAGGCAGGGCTTCGCTGAGTAAGAGTGAAGACCCAGCCTGACCTCTGGAGGAAAGGTCCCCTTGAGACAGTGTCGCAGGGTGACGAACTCCCAGCTTGCCAGGGCTGCAAAACATATGTGCTGTGAACACGGTGGGCTGTGGCTACACCAGTCCTTCCTGCAGATACCAGCCTGCAGAAAACACACTTTGGGAGCCACTGGTCAGGGTAACATGGTATGTGCCGCTCAGCCTGGGAGCAGTCATGGTGGCACAGCAAACAGACTCTTTCAGAGGGGGGCAGTGAGGAATTGGCTAGACTCACGGCCACCCCAGATGCCAGAGCCCCACTCGTATTTTTGCCCTTCCTTCACTCACATATAAGAGCTACTGCTGTCAAGCAGCTACTCGCTGTGGGGACTGCTCAGCACCGTGTAGACATTAATTTTTTTAATCTCACATCAGCCCTTTAAAAGTAGGTACCATTCCCCCCATTCTGCAGAGAAGACCCCAAAGCTCAGAAAGGCTGCATCATTGGCCATTGTCACTCTGGAAGGACTCTAACCGGAACCCATCCTCCAAGTCCATCTCTGAGGTTTCTTTCTTTCTTTTTTTTTTAAATTAATTATTTTTCTTATTAGTCATCCATTTCATACACATCAGTGTATACATGTCAATCCCAATCTCCCAATTCATCCCACCATCACCGCCCTCCCCGCCACCGCCGCCGTCCCCACTTGGTGTCCATACATTTGTTCTCTGTATCTGTGTCTCTATTTCTGCCCTGCAAACTGGTTCATTTGTGCCATGTTTCTAGGTTCCACATATATGCATTAACATGCGATATTTGTTTTTCTCTTTCTGACTTACTTCACTCTGTGTGACAGTCTCTAGGTCCTTCCACATCTCTACAAATGACCCAGTTTCGTTCCTTTTTATGGCTGAGTAATATTCCATTGTATATATGTACCACATCTTCTTTAACCATTCATCTGTCAATGGGCATTTAGGTTGCTTCCATGACCTGGCTATTGTAAATAGTGCTGCAATGAACATTGGGGTGCATATGTCTTTTTGAATTATGGTTTTCTCAGGGCATATGCCCAGTAGTGGGATTGCTGGGTCATATGGTAATTCTATTTTTAGTTCTTTAAGGAACCTCCATACTGTTCTCCATAGTGGCTGTATCAATTTACATTCCCACCAACAGTGCAAGAGGGCTCCCTTTTCTCCGCAACCTCCTACAAAAACCTCCAGCATTTGATGTTTGTAGATTTTCTGATGATGCCCATTCTAACTGGTGTGAGGTGATACCTCATTGTAGTTTTGATTTGCATTTCTCTAATAATTAGTGATGTTGAGCAGCTTTTCATGTGCTTCTTGGCCATCTGTATGTCTTCTTTGGAGAAATGTCTATTCAGGTCTTCTGCCCATTTTTGGATTGGGTTGTTTGTTTCTTTAATATTGAGCTGCATGATTGTTTCTAGATTTTTTGATGATGGCCATTCTGACTGGTGTGAGATGATATCTCATTGTAGTTTTGATTTGCATTTCTCTAATGATTAATGATGTTGAGCATTCTTTGCGTCCCCTGCATCGGCAAGCAGACTCTCAACCACTGCGCCACCAGGGAAGCCCCTTCTGCCCATTTTTGGATTGGGTTGTTTGATTTTTAATATTGAGCTGCATGAGCTGTCTATATATTTTGGAGATTAATCCTTTGTCTGATGATTCATTTGCAAATATTTTCTCCCATTCTGAGGGTTGTCTTTTCTTCTTGTTTATGGTTTCCTTTGCTGTGCAAAAGCTTTTAAGTTTCATTAGGTCCCATTTGTTTATTTTTGTTTTTATTTCCATTTCTCTAGGAGGTGGGTCAAAAAGGATCTTGCTGTGATTTATGTCATAGAGTGTTCTGCCTATGTTTTCCTCTAAGAGTTTGCCACGTGCCGCGGAGCGGCTGGGCCCGTGGGCCATGGCCGCTGAGCTTGCGCATCCGGCAACGGGAAAGGCCACGACAGTGAGAGGCCCACATATCGCAAAAAAAAAAGAAAAAAAAAAGAGTGTTCTGCCTGTGTTTTCCTCGAAGAGTTTTCTAGTGCCCAGGTCTCTAATCAATTTTGAGCTTATTTTTGTGTATGGTGTTAGGGAGTGTTCTAATTTCATTCTTTTACATGTAGCTGTCCAGTTTTCCCAGCACCACTTACTGAAGAGACTGCCTTTTCTCTATTGTATATCCTTGCCTCCTTTGTCATAGGTTACTTGACCATAGGTGTGTGGGTTTACCTCTGGGCTTTCTATCCTGTTCCATTGATCTGTATTTCTGTTTTTGTGCCAGTACCATATTGTCTTGATTACTGTAGCTTTGTAGTATAGTCTGAAGTCAGGGAGTCTGATTCCTCCAGCTCCGTTTTTTTCCCCTCAAGATTGCTTTGGCTATTTGGGGTCTTTTTTGTCTCCATACAAATTTTAAGATTTTTTGTGTACTTCTGTAAAAAATGCCACTGGTGATTTGAGAGGGATTGCACTGAACCTGTAGATTGCTTTGGGTAGTATAGTCATTTTCACAGTATTGATTCTTCTAATCCAAGAACATGGTGTATCTCTCCATCTGTTTAATTTCTTTCATCAGTGTCTTATAGTTTTCTGCATACAGGTCTTTTGTCTCCCTAGGTAGGTTTATTCCTAGGTACTTTATTCTTTTTGTTGCAATGGTAAATGGAAGTGTTTCCTTAATTTCTCTTTCAGACTTTTCATCATTAGTGTATAGGAATGCAAGAGATTTCTGTGCATTCATTTTGTATCCTGCAACTTTACCAAATTCATTGATTATCTCTAGTAGTTTTCTGGTGGCATCTTTAGGATTCTCTATGTGTAGTATCATGTCATCTGCAAACAGTGACAGTTTTATTCTTCTTTTCCAATTTGTATTACTTTGATTTCTTTTTCTTCTCTGATTGCCGTGGCTAGGACTTCCAAAACTATGTTGAATAATAGCAGTGAGAGTGGACATCCTTGTCTTGTTCCTGATCTTAGAGGAAATGCTTTCAGTTTTTCAACATTGAGAATGATGTTTGCAGTTGGTTTGTCGTATATGGCCTTTATTTTGTTGAAGTAGGTTCCCTCTATGCCCACTTTCTGTAGTTATTATCGTAAATGGGTGTGAATTTTGTCAAAAGCTTTTACTGCATCTATTGAGATGATCATATGGCTTTTATCCTTCAGTTTGTTAATATGGTGTATCACATTGATTGATTTGTGTATATTGAAGAATCCTTGCATCTCTGGGATAAATCCCACTTGATCATGGTGTATGATCCTTTTAATGTGTTGTTGGATTCTGTTTGCTAGTATTTTGTTGAGGATTTTTGCATCTATATTCATCAGTGATATTGGTCTGTAATTTTCTCTTTTTGTAGTATCTTCCTCTGGTTTTGGTATCAGGGTGATGGTGGCCTCATAGA
The DNA here is from genome assembly GCF_000442215.2 of Lipotes vexillifer. Taxonomy (NCBI): domain Eukaryota; kingdom Metazoa; phylum Chordata; class Mammalia; order Artiodactyla; family Lipotidae; genus Lipotes; species Lipotes vexillifer. The sequence goes on from NW_006787464.1 coordinate 3,340,630, forward strand.
ATGAGTTTGGGAGTTTTCCTTCCTCTGTAATTTTTTGGAAGAATTTGAGAAGGATGGGTGTTAGCTCTTCTCTAAATGTTTGATAGAATTCACCTGTGAAGCCATCTGGTCCTGGACTTTTGTTTGTTGGAAGATTTTAAATCACAGTTTCGATTCCAGTACGTGTGATTGGTCTGTTCATATTTTCTATTTCTTCCTGGTTCAGTCTGGGAAGATTATACCTTTCTAAGAATTTGTCCGTTTCTTCCAGGTTGTCCATTTTATTGGCATAGAGTTGCTTGTAGTAGTCCCTTAGGATGCTTTGTATTTCTGTAGTGTCTGTTGTAACTTCTCCTTTTTCATTTCTAAATTTATTGATTTGAGTCCTCTCCCTCTTTTTCTTGATGAGTCTGGCTAATGGTTTATCAATTTTGTTTATCTTCTCAAAGAACTAGCTTTTAGTTTTATTGATCTTTGCTATTGTTTTCTTTGTTTCTATTTCATTTATTTCTGCTCTGATCTTTATGATTTCTTTCCTTCTTCTAACTTTGGGTTTTGTTTGTTCTTCTTTCTCTAGTTCCTTTAGGTGTAAGGTTAGATTGTTTATTTGAGATTTTTCTTGTTTCTTGAGGTAGGCTTGTATAGCTATAAACTTCCCTCTTAGAACTGCTTTTGCTGCATCCCATAGGCTTTGGATCGTCGTGTTTTCATTGTCATTTGTCTCTAGGTATTCCTCTTTGACTTCTTCAGTGATCTCTTGGTTATTTAATAATGTATTGTTTAGCCTCCATGCGTTTGTGTTTTTTATATTTTTTTCTCTGTAATTGATTTCTTATCTCATAGCATTGTGGTCAGAAAAGATGCTTGATATGATTTCAGTTTTCTTAAATTTACTGAGGCTTGATTTGTGACCCAAGATGTGATCTATCCTGGAGAATGTTCCGTGCGCACTTGAGAAGAAAGTATAACCTCCTGTTTTTGGATGGAATGTCGTATGAATATCAATTAAATCTATCTGGTCTATTGTGCCATTTAAAGCTTGTGTTTCCTTATTAATTTTCTGTTTGGATGATCTGTCCATTGGTGTAAGTGAGGTGTTAAAGTCTCCCCCTATTATTGTGTTACTGTCGATTTCCTCTTTTCAAGCTGTTAGCAGCTGCCTTATGTATTGAGGTGCTCCTATGTTGGGTGCATATATATTTATAATTGTTATATCTTCTTCTTGGATTGATCCATTGATCATTACGTAGTGTCCTTCCTTGTCTCTTGTAACATTCTTTATTTTAAAGTCTATTTTATCTGCTATGAGTATTGCTACTCCAGCTTTCTTTTGATTTCCATTGGCATGGAATATCTTTTTCCATCCCCTCACTTTTGGTCTGTATGTGTCCCTAGGTGTGAAGTGGGTCTCTTGTAGACAGCATATGTATGGGTCTTGTTTTTGTATCCATTCAGCAATCCTGTGTGTTTTGGTTGGAGCATTTAATCCATTCACACTTAAGGTAATTATCGATATGTATGTTCCTATGACCATTTTCTTAATTGTTTTGGGTTTGTTTTTGTAGGTCCTTTTCTTCTCTTGTGTTTCCCGCTTAGAGAAGTTCCTTTAGCATTTGTTGTAGAGCTGGTTTGGTGGTGCTGAATTCTCTTAGCTTTTGCTTGTCTGTAAAGCTTTTGATTTCTCCATCGAATCTGAATGAGATCCTTGCTGGGTAGAGTAATCTTGGTTGTAGGTTCTTACCTTTCATCACTTTAAGTATATCATGCCACTCCCTTCTGGCTTGTAGTGTTTCTGCTTAAAGCTCAGCTGTTAACCTTATGGGAGTTCCCTTGTATGTTATTTGTCATTTTTCCCTTGCTGCTTTCAATAATTTTTCTTTGTCTTTAATTTTTGCCAGTTTGATTACTGTGTGTCTCAGCGTGTTTCTCCCTGGGTTTATCCTGTATGGGACTCTCTGCGCTTCCTGGACTTGGGTGGCTATTTCTTTTCCCATGTTAGGGAAGATTTTGACTATAATCTCTTCAAATATTTTCTTGGGTCCTTCCTCTCTCTCTTCTCCTTCTGGGACCCCTATTATGCGAATGTTGTTGCATTTAATGTTGTCCCAGAGGTCTCTTAGGCTGTCTTCATTTCTTTTCATTCTTTTTCCTTTATTCTGTTCCACATTAGTGAATTCCACCATTCTGTCTTCCAGGTCACTTATCTGTTCTTCTGCCTCAGTTATTCTGCTATTGATTCCTTCTGGTGTATTTTTCATTTCAGTTATTGTATTGTTCATCTCTGTTTGTTTGTTCCTTAATTCTTCTAGATCTTTGTTAAATATTTTTTGCGTCTTCTAGATCTTTGCCTCCATTCTTTTTCTGAGGTCCTGGATCATCTTCACTATCATTATTCTGAATTCTTTTTCTGGAAGATTGCCTATCTTCATTTCATTTAGTTGTTTATCTGGGGTTTTATCTTGTTCCTTCATCTAGTACATAGCCCTCTGCCTTTTCATCTTGTGTATCTTTCTGTGAATGTTGTTTTTGTTCCACAGGCTGCAGGATCGTAGTTCTTCTTGCTTCTCCCTGAGGCTTCTTATAGATCAGAAGTTGCCTCTAGACCTAGCCTTTCTCACCCGGGCAGCAGTGTTCCTTCTTCTGTCCTTCTGCCCATCCCCCCACAGGGAGGCTGGAGGACCCTGGGCTGCCTGTGACTTCCTGCCTGGCTGGGTGAAGACGTGTGTACAGCAACTTGACTTCCTGGGAGACTTTGACGGCCCTGGTTTTCCATGGGCTGATTCACTGCAGCTTATCCTGGTGTTCTTAGCTGGAAAGTCCCCCAGGTTTTACCGGCAAAAACTTTGTTGAAGACAATTCAACTGCATTCCTTAGGTTTCTCAGACCTCACCTTGCCCTGGGATGATGAGAAAGTCTGGGAAGGTATGAGGGTGAAAATGAGCCCTGGAATTTGGAAGGCTTTTGGTGCCAGCCCAGGGAGCTGGCAGCTCCTGAAAACACACCCCAGCTGGCTCTGAGGGCCCAAAGACAGTGAGCCTGTGTCCGGTACTGCCCATCCCGTGGAGAGCTTGCCAGTCCCTGCACCACGCCATCCATCCACCTTGTCTGCTAGTAACCGGCGCCTTATCTGTGCAAGGAACTGAGTTAGGCACCAGTGACAGTAAAGAGCGCAGAGGTTAAGAGGGTATTAGGCAGATCTGGACTCAAAGTTTGGATATGATGCTTATTGGCTGTGTGACCTAGGGCAGGTTATTTGGCCTCTCTGAGCCTTGTTTTCCTATTTGTCATTTATCAAACCTCATGAGTTTGTTGTGAGGATTAAATGAGACAATATATATGCTCAGCATAGTGCCTGACGTATCATAAGACTCAAGTAATTGTAGCTATTTTATTATTACTAAGTATAAAACAATCATGTCAGACCTCAGTGAATTCAGTTCAGTTCCACAACATTCACAGAGCACCTGGTTTGTGTCAGGAACCGTGTTTGTCTCTGGGCAGGTGGAAGGAGAGAAACTATCCCTGCATTCCAGGGGCTCACAGGAGACAGTCTATCAGTAAGTCATTACAATACCATGAGGGAACTATAGCAGCAGAGATACACAAGGGATGTTCAGAGGGTAGAGACACAGAAGAAGGGTCAGTACAGGTTTCTGGAGAAGGTGATGCCTGAGCTGGGTGCCGAGAGTAGGAGTTTGCCAGGTGAAGAGATGGAGGGCTCACAGGCCAGGGCAGTGAGCTGGGGCGTTCCAGAAGAGGGGACAGCTTGAGCAAAGGCTTATGCAGTACTCAAGCTGTAGTGTGAATGGCCTCAAGGGAGGTGGAATGATCTAGGGCAAAAGAACTCAGGCTTGATATAGAAGATCTGGGTTCAAGATCCATGTCCTTCCTTTTTCCTATTAACATTTGGCAATTCCTCTCCCCCAGAGACTTAATTTCCTCATCAGTAAAGTAAAGCAGAGGTTACACTAGCTACTTAAGAGGGCTGTGGCTCCAGTCACAAATGCTGCCATGTTTACACAGTTTACACTCTAGCAGTGCAAGAGACACAGTTGGGTACCCCAAGACCTTTGAGCACTCAAAAGGGCATCATACTAGCTTACTTAGCAGCGTGCTCTGTGTGCACCAGGCACTGTGGTAAACACTGTATGAGTCTTATTCAGTTAGACTTCACACGGGAGAAACTAAGCACAATCATTATCCTCTGTTAAGTGTGCCCAGGGCTGACTGAGGGGGTTCCCAGCACTTGGAAAACCCAGGGCAAACCTGGATGAGTTGGTCACTCAACAAATGGGAGCAAAGGAATTTACCCAAATATAATTCTGCTGCAGGCTCGTGGCCAAGCTGGAATTTGAATCCAGGCCTGTTTGCCCTTAGTACCCAAGTTTTGAACCACTGCATTATTACTTAAACTGATAAATGATGTCCTTTCAAAAAAGAGTGATCGCCGAACTCTGATACATTCCCAAACAGACGGATTAATCTTCCCTGCCTCTAAACTTAACTAATTCTCCTTCCGCACAATGGGCCTGGCATTCAATTTTGGGATATGACGCCCATATTTTGAATACTTCAGATATTGTCCTGCGAATAGACTGTAAACAGAGAGGCCAGTGGGGGAGGGGAAGGAGAGAAAGCGGGGGAAGGGATGAGGCTACAGCCACCAGCACCTGTCCTCCTGGGACCACAGCCGAGTGCATCTCAGGCTCTCTACCCCTGTCACCTCGTTCCTCTCCAAAGCTGGAGGCACCAGATTCAAATACTTGGCAGGCTCGCCCTGTGAGCCCTACAGCTGGACGGCAGCTGTGAAATGAGAGTCTGGGAGGGACACCAAGCTGAGCAGGGAGCAGAAGCCATCAGGACCTTTGCTTTCTTTTCCAAAGCAAATTTGAAACCAGCAGCGCACTGGTGCAAGGCTGGCGGCCCAGAGTGCAGGATGAACTGGATGCCTGCTGGGTGACAGGCAGGAGTTATGACACGAGGGCAAAGTATTATTTACTCCCTGGGAACAGGTGCTGCCCGGGACTCTCAGTCCTCTTTTGCCTGACTTCTCTGCCCACGTGTCCCGGACCTCCTCAGAGGCAGCTCTTTCCAACGCCCCACGCAGCCGCAGCCCTCAGCGCTGCCTGGTTCTCGGGCCCTGGCAGTGTGCAGCTCACAGGCGCCTGGAGGATGTTGGCTGTGGACCGGCTCCTGCCTGGGACATGTGCTTGCTGGAACCAGCTCGTTTTACATAAGCTGTTGGTGCAGATGTCAGGTGATAACTTTTAGGCTCCAGGTAACCTGTAGCCGCCCTGTCTGTGCCCACACAGAAGCATCAGAAGGCAGCAAAGGGAAAGTCGTGGAAGAGCAAAGGAGAAAATAATACTGCACCCAAGTGTCTTTGTGGACTGGCAAATTCACCTCTGGAATATGTCCTAGACTGAACCAACATCAACTTTTTTATGAGAGGGGAAACAAATAATCATGCAGGCAAACTCCTACTACCACCAGCTGGCTTTTCCTCCCCTGATTATGTGTTATTTCCTTAAAGCTCTGGATGGTAAACATGCAAGACTCTTCTGTTGATTCACAAAACAATAGAGAAGGCGGTTAATATTTCTTTGCACAGTTTATACAGAAGGGAAGTGAGTGAACAGAAGGCCTGGAGCTCTTGTTTGGCTCATGAACTGGACCACATGCTGTGTTCACCCCATGCTCTTCTTCCCAAACCCCATGACCTTCAAAACACATCAGTGCCAACTGTGAACCAGCTCCTCGGCCCAGGGATGCAGAGAAAGAAAAGTGCTCCCAAACTGGAAGTGGAGGGAAGACAAATATACAGATAATCACAACACATGGCCCAGAGTCAGGGGGCCGTGAGTGAGGGAAAACATAGGCTGCGGATAGAAGAGGATAAGATTGCACGTGGTTGAGGAGCTCTAGAGAAGACGGCCGCATGGTGTCCTAGTTCAGACCCGCATCCTCTCTCCTGGGCCCCAGAAATGTGTCTTCAACAGCATTCTGCTTCCAGGCTTGCCCCCACTCCAATGCACCTTGCATTTTGCTGCCAGGGTGTCTTTCTAACTTAAGCATTGGACACAGTCCTTCTTTCATTTAAAACCCTTTATTAGCCCCCATCACTCTAGGATAAAGGCTAATTATCATCATCTAGCCTCCATCTACCTCCCCAGCCTCATCTCTCAAACTCATCTTTTCAAACCATTTTTACTCCAGCAGTACTGAACCTTGTCATTTGCCCTTCCTTAGATTGCCGACCTGAATTGAACTCCTATTCATCCTTCAAAACCCACCTTCCATATGACCTCCTCATAGTGTTAATCATGCTGTCTTCTGTGCTGTCTTGTTCTTATTATAACTATGTGACTTGTAATGCTTTATTTTCCTGCTAATGTCTATCAAAAGACTGGAGCCTCTAAGGCTCAGACTCATATATAGTTCAAGTCTGTATCCCTGTCATCTAACATGATGCCTGGCTCAACACATGCTGGTACCTTTCCTTTCCACCAAAAGAAAGTTAATACCCTACTTGGAGCTGGCCATAACTAACGTCCTCAGTGCCTACGTTCTCCCTTACTGGGACTTTCCTCTGCAGTCCTCACCACTTCCTTTCCAAAGCCTTATGCTCTCTCATCCTCACCACCCTCCTCCCCCTGCCAGGTCTCAGGGGAAGATAACTAAAATTCTTCTAATGATTTAATTTGATTTGTTCTGTCTCCATCTTACATCTTGTCCCTCATTAGAGAGGTTTTAAAGGACTCCTCAATTTGGTGGGCCAAAAAAAAAAAAAAAAATGGGATTAATCTTGATTGATCTTCTGTGTCTCTCAGGTACTAGCTCCTTTTGTCCCACAACAACCCAGTGGTCAGGGTACTTTTACCTCCATTTTACAGGTTAAGGTACTAAAGCTCAGAAACAGCAAGTGACTGCCCCCAGGTCACTTACCTGATAAGTGACAGAGCCAGGATTTCAACTCAGATTGCCTGATCCCAAACGGCTTGCCCCTTTCAGTTTTATGTGGAGTTTATGTGGAGTTTGTGGAGCTGGGGCGTCTGATGTTTCGCAGTCACTCTCCACACACAAAAATGGAAAGCCACTTTCCTGATTATTTCTCCACCCTGCAGATCCAAGAGGCCCCTGTCTGGTTCAGCCAGCCCATGTTGATCTTCCCATTTTCTGACCTCCCGTCTCTCACTGTGCTGTCCAGTTAGGAATGCATTCTGTATTGCACTGGTCTCCAGCTGTTTCTTGTGTAAACATCTTTTCATCCCATCCAAAGGCTGGAAACATGGCTTACATTCCCCAGCTGAAATCTAGGACAATGCCAGACACAGGGCAAGAAGCCAACCAGTACCTGTTTCATTCCACAGATGTATTGATTGATAGATGCAGAGCCCTCAGTTCCACCTTCAACTCCTTTTGTGATCTTGGACAAGTCACTTGCCTTTCTTTGGACTTCAGTTTCCTCATTTCTAAAGCAAGGAGGTTGGATTAGAAAAATCTCTTATAATAATATCTAACACTTATATAGAGTTCACTGTGTACCAGGCATTGTTCTAAGTGCTTTCTATCTACTAACTCATTTAATCCTCAAAACAGCCTAGGAGACAGACACTCTCATGATCTCATTTTATAGATACAGAAAACCAAAGCACAGAGAGGTTAAGCAATTTTCCCAAGGCCACACAACCAGTAAGTGGCAAAGCCTGGACTTAAAGCCAAGCAATCTGGTTCCAGAGTCCATGCTCTAACCATCACACCATACTTCCTCTCTTAGATTTCCTTTTAAAATGTAAATGTCTCTCTTATTTGTTTCACAGCCATTTACTGAGCCTCTACTCTGTAACAGTCACAAGTACACATTGTGATGGGCGCCAGAGTACAAAATTCAATAAGGCCTTGGTACTGCCCTTGGGGTCCTCATGGTATGGTAAGGATAGGTAGCCGAGTAACCCTGAGCCATCTAGCTGTTCTTCTGGAGGTCTGAGCTGGCTATGGTACAGGCACATCTGTCATATGTGCCCCCCAAAGTAGTCCTAGATTAGGTTTTTCAGTACTGTGTTTTATTTTCTCATGGATTTACATTATAACTCAGAGATCTTTATCAGGAGGGATTAAGCACTGCTAACATGTGGATGCCTTGTACAGTGGTTTGTTGGACCCAGGTGCTGAGGCCTCATTCAAGAGCCCCTCCTAACGGAATTTCAAGGTTCTCCTGTCACCTCATCCCCCAGTGTCCCCTTCCACAAGACTCCCCCGGTCCAGACTGAAGACTCTCTCACCCTCCTGGCCTTGGTCTTTGCCCATTGAGCTTCCACTCATCCTTCCTGGCTCATCATAGAATCTACCTCCATAAAGCCTCTCTTGATTCCCCTAATCAGATGTAATCACTCCTTCCTCACCCTTCTGTGCAGAGTTCAAGCTCCTCACAGGCAAGAACATGTTTTATAGGCAATTTTCCAAAGCATGCAATACAACAATTCCTGGCACAGAGTAGAAACTCTGAGGCATAGTAGAAGGTACAATTAAATTGGCTGCAAAGTCCTAATTTCCAGCCTCTTCTAATACTTGTGTGACATATGGCAAGTCATTAACTTTTTTTTTTCACGTTTGTTTCTTCTGATCACTAAAGAATACAGAAAAGTATAAAGAAGGTCTAAATTACCCATAGTTCCCACCATCCAATGATAACCACTATCGTTAGTTTGGTATATTTCCTTCTTAATTCTTCTCTATGCATGTAACACACATGGAAATAAATATATTGTAAATATCATTTTGTAACCCTTTCACTTAATATTTTAGGAACATTGTTCTTGATAAAAATCTTTTCTACAGAAGAATTTTTTTTAAATGTATTGAGGTATAATTTACATATAATGAATGCACCCATTTTGAGTGTATGGTTTGATGCATTTGGGCAACTGCGTGCACTCATGTAACTATAACCACAGTCAAAATTTAGAACATCTTCATCATTCCTGAAAGTTCCGGAATACCCCCTTTGAAGTCAGTCCCCACATTCCCCCAAGCCCAGGCCACCACTGATCTGCTTCTACAGACTAATTTTAATGACCACATAATATTCCATCATATGGTATTCCCTAATATGGCCATTTCCTGATTGTCGGACATAAGGATGGTGTCTAGTTTTCCTCTGCCATAGATTACAACTCAGTGAATAATCTTTGGTCACACCTCTGATTATTTCCTTGGGATAAATGCTCAGACCTGAAATCGTTGAATCAAAGAGTATGTGCAGTTTTAAGGCTTATGATAAATATTTGATCAAGTTGCTTTTAATCTTGCTGAGGCTCAGTTTCCTCATTTGTAAAAAAGGGATTAAAAATTCCAACCTCAAGGAGCTGTCAGGATTACATGAGGTAAGGTATAAGACACTTTGAGTAACTGGTAAACTAATCCACAAATATGTGGGGAGCTGAGTAGGAGAGAGCTAAATGGATTTCGGTCAGATGGATCTGGATTTGAATCCTGACTCTGCCTTTTTTCTAGCTGTTGACCTTGTGTTAGCTATTTAACCTCAACAAGCCTCAGTGTTCTCACTTTTCAAATGCGAGCAAACGGTTACATTCTCCCAGGGTTGTTATGAAGGTTAAGTGAAATACTCCATGTAAGAGCTTAGAATAATTCCTCGCTCGTAGCTGCTCAATAATTTTCAGTGATTAGTTCCAGTCAGGGTTCTTTGTTACAAATAAATAGGTACCAACTCTGGTTAACTTAAAGAGAATAGGAAGCTATTGAAAGGATTTGGGGTAGTTCACAGGATCAACAGGAAGGCTGGAGAACCAGGCGTGGAAAATGGGCAGGAACTAAGGTAGATTGGGCAGCTGAGAACACAGCCCAGGCCTGGACCCAGGAACTGTCTGGTTGTGAGACTCACTGTGAGGCTGTGATCACCTCGAGACTTCCTCCTGTCTTTATATTCCTTGCTCCAGATTTAAAGTTCCGGATGGAGACATCCAAATGGCTGAGTCCAGTGTACAGACCAGAGCTCTGGCTGCCAGGGAATGGGATGAAAAGATGCCTGTTTTCTTTCAGCTTCTGTTGAAGGAGGAAGGTCTCTGCTTCTTCCCTAAACCCACAGAATGAGAGAATTCCCTAACATAAGAAGGAGGCTCAGGTGCTACATAGCTGAAAATGACAAGAATCCACTACACTATTATTTTATTTTACTTGTTTTTGCTTTTATTTGAGGTAGACCCTGAAATTACAGCTTTTCATACTGTTTGAAAGACATGTGAAAGACATGTAGACACTGAGACTGTAGTATCAGTGTCACTTTTTATAGTACAGCTATTTTGCCTTTAAATAGCACCAATTTGTGCATTATTATGTTAGGTGGGTTTACTTTCTAAAGGCATTATTTGAAATACTCTGCTAGCGTTTCTAGATTGTTATTTGCACAGTTATTTCATTTATTTATTTATTTTTTAAGGATTAGATTTATTTATTTATGTATTTATGTATTTATGTATTTATTTATTTATTTTAGGCTGCGTTGGGTCTTCGTTGCTGCGTGCAGGTTTTCTCTAGTTGTGGCGAGCGGGGGTACTCTTCGTTGCAGTGCACGGGCTTCTCATCGTGGTGGCTTCTCTTGTCGCAGAGCATGGGCTCTAGGCGCACCGGCTTCAGTAGTTGTGGCTCGTGAGCTCTAGAGTGCAGGCTCAGTAGTTGTGGCCCACGGGCTTAGTTTCTCCGCGGCATGTGGGTTTTTCCTAAAGATGAACACTCTTGATCAAATCTTCAAATCCCATTATTTACTTCCTTTTGGTTTGATATGATATAATTTTTCACTAAAACTGGAGAAGTTCAGTCACCTAAGATGAGGTAGACAGTCCAGTTGGCCACAGGTAAGTACAACCTGGGGGCTGGTCTGAATTCAGTGGGGATCAATTGAACATTGGCTGATTCCTATTATTTATCTTTCTTGAAGCTACGATTCATTGAGCCCTCAATGGGTATTGTCTTTTAAATTCATACAATCACCCTGTGATGAGAGAACTGAGGCTCAGAGGATAAAGATAATTTTTTCAAGGTCACACAGCTAGGGAGTGAAAATTTGGGGATTTGAAGCCAGTTCTGCCTGCTGTTAAATTCACAGCTCTTAGCTATAAGTCTAGCAAAGCAAACAGTGTGCACATGACTGAGGATCTGGGGACAGGGCCACTGTGTAAACGGACATGCTGGCTGGGTGGGCACAGCATGAGGAGAGAGAGCAGAGCTGAGTTGTCCGCGAGGTGAATTCTCCAGCAGTCAGCTCAGGCAACCACAGCAAGTTCCCAGGAAATATATATATATATATATATATATATATATATATATATATATATATATATATTTTTTTTTTTAAAATAAATTGTATTTATTTATTTATTTATTTTGCGGTATGCGGGCCTCTCACTGTTGTGGCCTCTCCCGTTGCGGAGCACAGGCTGCGGACGCGCAGCCTCAGCGGCCATGGCTCACGGGCCTAGCCGCTCCACGGCATGTGGGATCTTCCCGGACCGGGGCCCGAACCC
>NW_006787464.1:3353455-3365461 GCF_000442215.2 Lipotes vexillifer
GCAGGAATCTTCTGGGACTATAAAAATTAATTAAAAAAATACCAAAATGGTCTTTGAGTCTGTGATTTACAGATGTCAGAGGCTGGTGAAATGTTCCCTTCCCAGCAGGGATTTGCGAGTCGAGTTGGGTCACTCCTCCCCCCATTCTGGGCCCACAGCATCTGGAGCCCAAGTTCTCTCCACCCTCAAAAGCGGGAAGTATTCTACTCACAGCTAATTACACTGTCTGCCCTTCCCCACGGTCTTGAAAATATTTCTTTGATGATATCAAATCTGCACTCCTGTGACTGATAAAAGCTTTCGGTTTCACTTTGGTCCTCCAGGTATTTTTTCAGCTCAGGAGAAATCCAACAGACTAGCTGTATGTCATCTAGTCACGTGCTTTATTTAGGATGAGGCTCTATGGTCGAGCCTAGCTTTGGGTCTAAGGGGAACTCCTGCCTGGGTGTAGGTTATGGGCCCCTCCTCAGTGGCCCTGTACTCCCTGCGTTTCTCTCTGACACAGCTTCAATGTAGATGTAATCATCTCTCCATTCATTTGCCTCTCCCATTGGACTGTCTTGTTCACTGTGTCCCCTTAACAGCTGACACTGGGCAGCTGATCTCTCTGGACTAGTCAGCAAATTCCAAACTGCTTGTGTGGGAACCCCACCACCTGAGACAGTGCATGACTTGGGCAAATGGCCATTTGAGGGGAAAGAGACCCAGAGAGCAAGTTTGGTAGAATGGGAGTCGGAGAAAGGGCTGCACATGAGGGTGTGTGATTGGGAGATTGAGGAGGGGAAGGCCGGGAGAAATGGTCACAGAAGTCTCCCAAAGGAGGTCAGTGGATCCATCCACCTACCCATCCATCTACCCATCCTTCCATCCATCCATCCAACAACTGTTGCTAAGCACCTCCTACGTGGCAGACAGTATACTGGGCACAAGGAATGATACAGTGAATAAAACAAAGCCCCTGCCTTCATGGAGCTTACTTTTTTATGTGGACAAACAAACAAAACTCAAAGTAATGCCCAGATGCGGTGTCTGGCACTATACTGTAAGTGCTTCATGATGAAACCCGAAGAGGGCAAGGGGTGGGCTCTTTCAGATAGAGTCCAAAAGAAAGGCTTCTGAGGCAAGAATGGGCCAGGATGTTAAAGCAACAGGAGGAGGCCAGCGAGGTGGGAATACAGCAAGTCAGCAACGAATGATGACGGCTTAAAGAGCTGACTCTTCTAGGGTTTTTTAAAATTTTCTTAAGCTGACATTTATTAAGAGCTTACAATGTGTTAAACTATAAGGACTTTAAATATATTAACTCATTTATTTCTCACACAAAAAATTAGATAGGTATTATTATCATCCCTAGTTTATGAATGAAAAAACTGAGGCACAGAGAGACGAAACAGCTTGCCCAAGCACACAGCTAGTAAGTGATGGAGCGCAGGTTCACACTCGACACACGCCACTTAACCACCACGTTCTTCGTGAATCACAGCCTCAACTTCGGTTAGAGCAGCAATCTCCCCACCACTACCTCAGCTGCTCCTCTCCTACCTCTGCAAGGAGCAGCTAGTATTCCTTCATTCACTCAAAATAGTGGAGGTGTCTGCTAACCCCACTACAGGATGTTATGAGGACACAGAGGAGGACTACATATCCATGTTTGGGCGAGTCAGGAGTGCAGAAGCCTTCCTAGAGAAAGGAGACCTGGAGCCAGGTCATGCCCAGGGGACAGGGCATGAAAAGCCTTTCTCTCACCTTCTCTCTCCTGGAGAGAACCTTATATGTAGCAAACCCCACCATTGACATGCCCCGTCAGTACGTACCACTTGCCAACAAATCCACCTTTAACTGTCCACTAAATCACTAGTGTTCTCCTTCCCAAAACGTGTCTTCTTTCCTCCTACCCCCATACCCTTCCCCACCTCCCACCTCCTGCTGGGATCTCAAGTGTTGTAGAGGCTAAAAAGTGGCCCCTCTGCCCAAAGCAGAGGAACCCTGGAGAGCTACGGAAGTTTGACGGATGCATCATGCTTTGGTCACCGACGGAGAGAGGATTTTGGATGTGGCAGCATCTTTTACAACCCCCAGAAGTCACAACGTGGAGGCAGCTGTGGCAGGGTGAAGAGGGGGTTGGGAAAGCCATGCCTACTCATCAGGCTGGTCCTGGACAGGAGACAAGCAGGCAGGCAGGAACCGCGAGGGCTTGGAAGCACAAGAAAGGGAAAACTGACAGCAGGATCCAGGAAAACCCCCTCAGCCTGGCCAGCCCTGAGGCTTTCTCTGCCGACCGTAAATCCTGGGGTGCTGCACCCCACAAACCCTGGCCCTTTCTTTCTCAGAGAGGGGAAAGAAAGTAAGGAAGTGGGTAGCTCTTAGAAGACTGTTATGATTTCAAAGTAAAAAGGAGTTGTTTTTGATGTCTGCCCAGAGATAGAGCCAGGTCCCAGGGGGCTGCATTTGCGGTTCCAGTAAAAGGAGGGATGTTGACACGGAATTTTTGGATTGGCCTCGTTAAAAACAAGCTGCCAGACCAAATGGGAAATGGAGTTCAGCAGAGAAGTATGTGCTGACTCCCTTCCCCCACCAAACTTGGCTTCCAACACCAATCAGCATACAACTTAGGTCCTCTGACCAAAGTTCTAGCATCAGGGAATTTCGCTGGCCAGTCCCCAGGTTCACAGGACATGCAGTTTGCTCCTGAGGGGCTATTTTGCAGCAGGGTCAGCCTGTGCCCATGGCCTGTCACTTCTCAAACTTCCTGTTCTTTAGTGGAAGAAAAAAATGCTAGGCAGAGAGATGATTGGAACCAGACCAGCTGCCCTAAGTAGGTGTCCCAGAATCCACAGATCTCTAAAGAAGCTTCAGACTTCTAGTTCCTACTTACGATGTCCCAGGATGGGGTACCTGACACTTTTTGCAGTCTGCTTCCATGGTTAAAAGTCAAGCCAGGTACCTATGCATCAATCATTGAAGATGGAAGATCGAATCCATTCCTACTTTACCAGCTGTGAGCTCTGTGACCTTGGATAACTTGCTTAACCTCTCTGTGCCTTGGTTCCTTCAGCTGTTGAATAGAGATAAAAATCTATCTTATAAGGTTCCTGTGAAGATTAAATAAAAACATGCATGTAAAATGCTAAGGCACGGTGTTCATACATGGAAGCACTCAATAAACTGTACTGGTTGTTATTATTTCTATTAGTAATATCAGTCAAAAATATGTTCTTAATTAAGATTCTTTTGAATATAATAAGAACTAAAATCTAGCTCAAGTAAAAGGTAGTGATGGGAGAGGTAGGGAGGTAGATGCAAATTATAAGGTTACAAAGGATCTCATGGAATACAGGGCAGGAGGTATATGTAGTTGAGCTTCATGTCAATTGGAATCAGGAATTGAAAACCTGGCACTAAGATTTTTTATTCTTTATCCTAGTGGGTCTTATAGACCAGTGCTGTCCAATAGAGCTGTCTGCGATAATAGAAATGTTCTATATCTGTGTAGTTCAACTGAGAAACTGAATCTTTAATTTCTAATGTTATTTAAAGAAATTAAATTTAAACAAATTAACTTAAATCAATTAATTAAAATTATTATTTAACTAGAATTGAGGGACTTCCCTGGTGGCACAGTGGTTAAGAATCCGCCCGCCAATGCAGGGGACATGGGTTCAAGCCCTGGTCTGGGAAGATCCCACATGCCACGGAGCAACTAATCCCGTGCGCCACAACTACTGAGCCCGCATGCTGCAACTACTGAAACCTGCACACCTACAGCCCGTGCTTCACAACAAGAGAAGCCCCCGCAGTGAGAAGCCCGCACACCGCAACGAAGAGTAGCCCCCGATCGCCGCAGCTAGAGAAAAGCCCACACGCAGCAGCGAAGACCCAACGCAGCCAAATAAATAAATAAATAAATAAACAAACAAATAAATAAAATTGAATAGCCATATGCAGCTACAGTACTGTACAGCACGGTTCTTGACTTTGCTTCTCTCCCTCTTTCTCCCTCCGTCTCTCTCTCTCTGTCTCTCTCTCTCTCTCTCAAATGTGCATGGGCACAAACACTCCACCCTGGCTTCCTCTTTATCCTTTACACATGGCCAACCACAGTTACTAGCCTCACCTCTCAACCCAGGGCCCACTTTTGACTATCAAGCCTCTGTTTTTTGGTTTTACATCCTAGGAGAGTAATTTGACTGCCTTCATTCATCTTGTCATGCCAGGTTGCAAGATAAAGGCTATTCTATGTTGGAAACTCTTTTGGGTCAAAGGTTCACTCCTGACCATCAGGTCATGGAATCTTCTCAGCAGGGGCGGGGTGGGGCTCCCCAGGAGGGGCTGTGTCGGGTAGGCGGCTCTAGTGCCCTGGGCCTTTTATGTGAGAACAGCAGTGATCTAATGGTTGGTGTTGTTGCCTTGGCCTGGCCCAGGAACTGCATAGCTAGGGCAGGAAGTATGACCATGCCTTTCCCGGGCTTCTGTGGTGATTCAGGCCCTTGTTTGCGAGGAAAGCCCAAAGATTCTGTGTTAACTAGTGAATCTGGGAGGAAGCAGATAAAGTGTGAGCCACGCTCTGCCCGGTGTGTGCTGCTTTACACCCAAACCTGGGGCACTCCTAGGATGGCTAGAGAATGACAAACCGCTGAAGACTTGAGAACACCGGGTTTAGAAAGAATGTTTTTGTTTTCCTGCAGATTCCTGGAGGCACAGAGACACAGCTTAACACTGGGGAGAGAGAACAATGGCAGACTTGGGAACTCTGTGTCATTGTGAACTCTTGGCTTCACCCTGTTGATTGAGCTTGACAAGCCTTCTCGGTCAAGCAACTGACCAGGGCCAGCAAACAGCTGCTATGTCTGGGCTTTGTTTTTAGGCCTTTTAATTGCTTTGTCTGATTCTTTGAATAAATAGAATCAATGGGTTGTTTAACTTATTAATCAAACATCAAATATTATTAAAGAGACAGCTACATGCCCCAAACTGTACTTGGCTTTGTGGAAGGATATCAAACTAAAATCCTCTTTGAAAACTGGGGTATAACTCCCACCTCTCCCAGTGATCGTGAGGAACTGGAGATTGTGATGACAGACAGCATAGAAGTGGAGCTAGAACAGGAGCGGGCTATGGCTTTTCATCCCTGCTTCCACTCCTGCCAAAGTCTGCCCTCCACACAGCAGCCAGGTCCATTGGTCATGTAGGTTCATTGAGGTTACTCTGCTGCTAAAACCCTCTGATGACTCCCCATTGTACTTAGAATAAAATCCAAGCTCTAACTTGCAAGCCCCCTGCTCTGGCCCCCACCCACCTCCCTGATCCCATCTCCTGTGACTCTTCCCTGTGCTCACCACACCCTGGCCACACGGGCCTCTAACTGCACCTTCACACTAAGCCCCTTCTCACCTTAGGGCCTTTGCACCGGCAGGTCCCTTATTTCCTAGAATTTTTTTGCATGGCTGGCTCATCTTGTTATTCACAACACATCCTCAGAGAGGTCTTTATGATCACCCAGTTTAAAGTATCTCCCATCACTCTTGATCATACTTGTCTTGCTTTCCTTTTTTTTTTCTTTTTTTGCGGTACACGGTCCTCTCACTGTTGTGGCCTCTGCCGTTGCGGTGCACAGGCTCCGGATGCGCAGGCTCAGCGGCCATGGCTCACGGGCCCAGCCGCTCCGTGGCATGTGGGATCTTCCAGGACTGGGGCACGAACCCGTGTCCCTTGCATCGGCAGGCGGACTCTCAACCACTGCGCCACCAGGGAAGCCCGTCTTGCTTTCTTTTCATCGTAGTATTTACCATTCGCTACCTGACATTCTCCAGTTGTTGTTGGCTGAATTTCTGTCTTCCCCAGTCAGAATAGCCTCTTCAATAAAAGAAGTCATTCAAGTGGGACTTTGTCTCATTTGCCTTATATATTTGCAACTCCTAGTTCTGCGCAAAGCACAGCTGGGTCCTCAGTTATTGTTTGGTGAATAAATAATTGACTTAGTGAGAGAAGTGATTGGTAGTACCGCGTAGAAGTTTTGCAAAGGTCCAGGGTTGTATGTTGTATTTAATTGTACGGTCTAGGTTTCTTTCCTCCCTCCCTTCCTCCTTTCCTTCCTTCCTTCCTTCCTTCCTTCCTTCCTTCCTTCCTTCCTCCCTTCCTTCCTCCCTCTCTCCCTCCCTCCCTCCCTCCCTCCCTCCTTCCTTTCTTTCAGCAAAACTAGGGGATTAACTTTCTTGGCTGCAGGTTTTGGATGTTTCTGGGCTTCAGTTTCCTCTGCTGGTGGTGGTGATTACCCTATCACCTTCCTAATTCACTTTTTAAAAATGCTTGAAAAGACTAATTCTGGACTACGTCCAAATCCATGGGTAGTCCCAGACTCTCTCTTGAATATCTAGTAGCCCCTGGAACTTCAGCATTTGGATGTTTGCAGGTTCCTGCAACCAAGATCAGCATCTTCCGTGTTCCTCCTCAAAACCAATCCTCCTCCTTTGTTCCCTGTCTCCATGAATGGCCCAGTCATCCTTCCAGGGAAATAGCCAGAAATCTGGTCCTAATTCTCAATACCCATTTCCCTCTCTACCTTCGTGTTGAGTCAGATTCTACCTCCTGTCATTTGAATCTGTCCAAATCTGCCTTCGTGTCTCCACCCCCGGTACCCCACCACAGTTCAGGCCCCTTTTATTTCTTGCTTTAATTACTGAAACAGTCTTCATGCCTCCATCCTGTCTGACTCCAATCCATTCTCCATACTGCAAACACATCAATTAAAATTTGAATCACAGGGACTTCCCTGGTGGTGCAGTGGTTAAGAATCTGCCTGCTAATTCAGGGGACATGAGTTTGACTCCTGGTCCGGGAAGATCCCACATGCTGCAGAGCAACTAAGCCTGTGCGCCACCATTACTGAGCCTGAGCTCTAGAGCCCGTGAGCCAAAACTACTGAGCCCGTGAGCCACAACTACTGAGCCCGCGGACCTAGAGCCCGTGCTCCGCAACAAGAGAAGACACTGCAATGCAAAGCCCGTGCACCGCAATGAAGAGTAGCCCCCGCTCACCGCAACTAGAGAAAGCCCGCACGCAGCAACAAAGACCCGGCGCAACCAAAAATAAATACATAAAATAAATAAATTAAAAAAAAAAAATAAGATCAGTGAGTGCTAGTCCAAAGGGAAAAAAAAAAATCAAATCACATCAACTTTCCTTCCGTGGCTCCCTGTTGTCCCTGATTGATAACTGAAACTCCTCAGTAAGACCTGTGAGGGCATAATGTTGTTACTTCATTGGCCTTGCTTCTTGCATCCTCCCTCTCCCACTCCAACCTCAACCACTTTCTGTTCCCCAGACCCTATGTGTCTCTCATCTTCAGTGCTGTGTCTGTTGTTTTTTCTGCCCAGAATATTCTTGCCTTTCTTTTTGACTGATTGCCTAATAGTTCGTTCAGTTTTGTATACATATCAGCACTTCAGATCTCCAGGTCTGAGCTAGGTGTCTCTCCTTAGAACACCGTAAGTAACTGCTACTACTAGAACTCCTACTGTTAATATGAATGAAATTAAGATGAGTATTAGTTAGAATATGACAGCTGCCTGGAGCTTAAACAAGACAGAAGTGTATCTCTTTCTCATTATTAGACTGGAGGTTGGGGACTGGGCAACAGGTCATGTCTCCTTCTATTTTGTTGTTTCACCATCCTCAGGGTGGTGACCCTTGTTGGCATGGTCACAGTGGGCTCACCAACACACCTGACATTCCAGCTATCCAGCCAGTATGGTGGTTGCTATAGACTGAATCTTTGTGTCCTCCCAAATTTGTATGTTGAAATCCTAATCCACAATGTGATGGCATTTGGAGATGGGGCTTTTGGGAGGTAATTAGGTCATGAAAGTAGAGCCCTCATGATGGGATTAGTGCCTTTATAAGAGTAAAAATGAGAGTGCTTTCTCTCTACCACCACCCCTCCCACTCTCTCCTATCCCCACTTACCTTGCTATGTAAGGATACAATGAGAAGATGGTTGACCACCTGTAAACCAGGAAGAGGGTCTTCACCAAGAACCTGACCATGCTGGCCTCCTGATTTCATGCTTTCAGGCTCCAGAGCTGTGAGAAATAAAGACATTGTTAACCCACCCAGCCCTTGGCATTCTCTTTTGGCAGCCAGAGCTGAGTACAAGGGGGAGAGAGCAAGCCCCTTCTCCCCCTGGCTCTAAGGGCATCACCTGGGGATAATTATATAATTAGAACAGAGAGGAGGAGGACAGATAGGATAACTTGCCAATATTTATAGAGTGCTGGGCTAAGTCACTGCCTTTTCTCATTTGACCCTGTCAACTACCTTATGAGGGTAAATAATGTTATTATCCTCCCTCCTGTTTTTAAGCAAATGATGTTTTATCAACACGCCGACTTTGCAAATCTGAGAAATAATATGAAGGCCCAGTCAGCCTGGTGCACCATGTGATGGCAGTTCTTTCTCAGAAAAGTTTTCATGAGATGTGCACATGACTTTTATGATTGTCAACAAACACAGCAAGGAATTCCAGCACTTTCTGTTCTTGTGTAGCTATAATTTAAAATTTAGTTTATAATTTAAATTTTAGTTTTTGGGTAATTTAGTTATATGTGCAGGTAGTTAATGAGTCAGAAAGTTCTGCATGCTTTGATACAAGAGATGGTAATTACCTCCTGTTCCCCTCTCTTTCCCCAGACCCACACAGTGCAGTTTCCCATGGTCCAGAGGCAACCACTTTGAACACCTCAGCTGACGTTTTTGTTATTCACCTCCATATCTCTCTATAACATGCTTATGTTGCTAATCGGTGATTTCTCTGTTTTAGGCATTATTTATTGGCTTTCCACCATGGAAAGGTGAGGATTTATCTGACATCAACCCACCACCCCACGTGCAACACACGTACACACACTTTTCCCCGTTTTCCTATCTTCCCAGTATAGGTATAACTTAATCTGAGCTAGATCAGCATTTTCACAACTGTGTCATCTAGCACACTAGATGTTTTACTTTTCCTGCACAATTTTTAATTTCCCATGGAGTCATTTTCCTGTTTTTTTAAGCTTGCTTAATTTTCTGTGTACTTAGCTCTAATTCAACCTCAAACTTGTCTGCAGTTGCATAAATCTTTTCTGAAAAATTTCAAATACATTTGGGATTCCATCAGTGTTATCTTTTTGAAGCAATCCCTCTGGGCGCCTTCTGACCGGCTCTGACCTGGACAGGTAGCCCCTGGGCCTGGTATACAGCTGTCATCCCAGGATCCTTCACTGTCATCCTGGGCCTTCCTTGTGCCTCTCTCTTAGGTTAAAACTCCTTATTTCTGGGTCCCGTGCTTACCTCTTTCTTAATGTTTCATTTTGTGGTGTGGGAAAGAGGACATGGGCGTTTTTTATTTGCTTTAACCACATACGCACAAACTTTCCGTCTTTCACAGGAATTCTTAGCCTCATGTCAGAGATGAAGCAATTGAAATTCAGGAATATTAAGCAACTTGGAAATGGTCCAGTCTGTCTAGGAGGGTATCTCCCCTGTGAGAGCACCTGTCACACCGTTTTCTTATCTATAATATCTTCCCTTCTGAACCGCGGGCTCCCTTAAGGCAAGAACCGAATCGGGCTTGTTCTTTTTTTTTTTTTTTTTGCGGGATGCGGGCCTCTCACTGTTGTGGCCTCTCTCGTTGCGGAGCACAGGCTCCGGACGCGCAGGCTCAGCGGCCATGGCTCACGGGTGCAGCTGCTCCGCGGCTTTTTTTTTTTGCGGTACGCGGGCCTCTCACTGTTGCGGCCTCTCACGTTGCGGAGCACAGGCTCTGGACGCGCAGGCTCAGCGGCCACGGCTCACGCGCCCAGCCGCTCCGCGGCATGTGGGACCTTCCCGGACCAGGGCACGAACCCGTGTCCCCTGCATCGGCAGGCGGACCCTCAACCACTGCTCCACCAGGGAAGCCCTGTCTTGTTCTTTTTTGCATCTCGCGCGGCATGCCCATCCCAGGCACTCAGCTAATGTTTCTTAAGTGAATTTGTGAGGTCTGATTTTGGAGGACATCATTTATTATACCCCAGCGATCTGCATTTTGTTTCTAATATCTCCAACCCAAATTATCTGTACTTGATGTAATTATTTCCCACCTCCCCCACTTTGTGCTGGTTCTCATCTCAGGAGAAGGTTAGATGTGTTGTCTGTACCTGAAAGAGCTCAAGAAAATTCCAAGGGAGGATCTTGCTCGTGCTTCGTTCCTGAATCACAGAACCCTCTTCCAAAGTTTATTTGTGTAAGATATACAATAGTATAATTACAAAATATTTTTTTACTGAGAGAACAACTTACTCAAATGAAGGCAATGCTGTGTTTATGACATTTTTTTTTTTCCTGTTTTTAGGATAGCTCATGGAAACTTGATAGAACAAAGGATTTATTTTTGTTAGGTTAAATCTGTGTATCAGGCACTGTTTGCTTGCTGCCCATTAAGTCTGAACATCTCAACTCGGGGTGGGGGGGAACCACTCTTTGATTAATAAAAACAACTCGTAACAGATCCCTTCATCCTGGTGACTCTGTATTATGTTAAAACGTAATGTAACAAACACGGCCCCAGTGCCCTCCCCAGAACCCACACCTACCACAGCTAAAAATAGCCCTTGGTCTTTCCCTGCAGCTCAAAAACAGGAACAGCAAAACTTGTTTGCCTTATTATGTGTTCTGTACAGGGATCCAAGCCCTTTCACGTCCTGGCTTTTACACATGTGAGCAAATGCTAAATCAGCCGGTTACAAGTCGGCAGGTCCAACAATAGGAAGTGAATTTTGCAAAACATGGCTTCCCGGGTCCTTAAACAATGCCCTGCTCACCCTCGGTTCCCGGATGAGAATAATAAACAGAGCCAGCAGCTAGAGGAGGCCGCTCTAAACTTTGGCCAGGTTCTGTGGGCACGGAGACAGGTGCTCTACGTGTATTAACCCTTTTAATCCTTGCCATCCATGAGGCTAACTCCTATTATTATCCCCATTTTACAGATAAAAGAACCAAGGCCTTAGGTGACAAAGGAACTTGCCTGCTCACCCAATTTGATATAGGAGTGGTATCCACACCCAGCTGGGTTTGACTAATGAGGTGAAGCCAAGGGTCCTCACCTGTGCTCCCATAATGCCATGGCCGCTTGGAAGTAGGGAAGGAGGAAGGAATGTCGTTCCTACCCAGCCTAACTCTAACTGCTCTTGGCCCATGAAAATAAAGGCAGAAACTATACACTCTTGGAATCAGGTGGGACTATGTAGATCATCTCTCCTTGAATACCTTTCATTCTATAGCAGATCTGACTAGTTCCCACCCAACTCTATGGGAAAATCACAGGCTTTGGAATTAGCTAGGACTGGTTTCACCTCTTAGCTCTCCCATCCACTAATTCTGTAATATTAGACAACACTGATACTGATAATAACAAATAGGTAATGAGTGTACTTCATGTGCCAGACACTGACTAAACTCTTCTCAATGCATTATCTTCTGTAATACTCATGACAACCTCTGAAGCATGTCATTGTCATCATTTTGCACTTGAGGACCCTGAGACTTGAGGAGATAAAGTAAGGGGGCCAGGTTAGTGTGGTAGTCAAAAGCATAGGCTATGGAATTAAACATCCTTGGTTCAGCTCCTGCTTCCTACTGTGTGACTTTGGGCCAGTTACTTAACCTCTCTGAACCTGTTTTGCCATAAGTAAATGGGGTACATAATGATATGTACCTCAAGGCATTCTTGTGAGAATGAGAGAAACTTTCATGATAGGTACTAAATAATTGTTCCTTGAAACTTTTCCGCTTTCTAGAAGAGCCCAATCCTTTTTAGCTCTAATTATTTGAAAAGCCTTTTTTTTAACATTCAAAAAATACCGTTTTTCCCCTATTACACTGAGAATCTAAGTTTGATGCAGGAACACAGGAAAACAATAAACTAATTATATATATATATATATATATATATATATATATTTTTTTTTTTTTTTTTTTTTTTTTTTT
>NW_006787464.1:3365524-3372764 GCF_000442215.2 Lipotes vexillifer
TTTTTGCAGTACGCGGGCCTCTCACTGTTGTGGCCTCTCCTGTTGCGGAGCACAGGCTCTGGATGCACAGGCTCAGCGGCCATGGCTCAGGGGCCCAGCCGCTCCGCAGCATGTGGGATCTTCCTGGACCGGGGCACAAACCTGTGTCCCCTGCTTCGGCAGGCGGACTCTCAACCACTGCGCCACCAGGGAAGCCCTAAAAATATTTTTAAATCTGAAACATAGTAACAATTGACAATATTTTCTTACATATTGTTTCTCTTACAAAATGATAATGTTACCATACTGTTGTGCCATTATTTGCACTGCCATTATATGCACTGATTTTTATAATTTTTAAAATAATTTTTAATAATTTTTTTTATAATTTTTAATTATATTATAAGTAGTATATTTTCTTGTTGCAATAAATATTCTTCTATATATTTTTATTGAGGTATAATTGACATACAACATTATATTAGTTTCAGGTGTACAGCATAATGATTCTATATTTGTATATATTGTGAAATGATCACCACAATAAATGTCTAGTTAACATCTGTCACCATACATAGTTACAGAATTTTTTTTCCTTGTAATGAGAACTTTTAGGATTTACTTTCTTAGCCACTTTCAAATATGCAATACAGTATTATTAACTGTAGTCACCGGGCTATACATTATATCCCCATGACATTTATATCATAATTGGAAGTGGTACCATTTGACTCCCATTTTACCAACCCCTGACCCCCACCTCTGGCAACCACCAATCTGTTCTCTGTATCTATGAGCTTGCATTTTTGGTTTTTGTTCTTAGATTCCACATACAAGGAAGATAATATAATATTTGTCTTTCTGTCTGACTTATTTCACTTAACATAATGCCCTCCAAGTCCATCCATGTTGTCACAAATGGCAAGATTTTATTCTTTTTTATGGCTGAATTTTATATATCTATATATCTATATCTATATCTATATCTATCTATCTATCTATATATATATATGCATGCCACATCTTACTTATCCATGCATCCATCAATGTATGCTTAGGATATCTTGACTATTGTAAATAATGCTTCAATGAACATTGGGGTGCATATATCTTTCCAAGTTACTGTTTTCATTTTCTTTAGATAAATACCCAGAAGTGGAATTACTGTATCGTATAGTAGTTCTATTTTTAATATTTTGAGGAAACTCCATACCATTTTCCAAAGAGGCTGCACCAATTTACATTCCCACTAACAGTGTACAAGCCTTCTCTTTTCTCCACATCCTCATAGACACTTGTAATTCCGTATCTTTTTGATGATAGCCATTCTAACAGGTGTGAGGTGATATATCACTGTGGTTTTTATTTGCATTTCCCTGATGATTACTAGTGTTGAACACTTTTTTCACATACCTGTTGACCATCTGTATCTCTTTGGAAAAATGTCTATTTAGATCCTCTGCCCATTTTTAATTGGACTGTTTGGTTTTCTTGCTATTGAATTGTATGAGTTCTTTATATATTTTGGATACTAACACCTTATCAGACATATGCTCTGCAATTTTTTTCTCCCATTCAGTAGGTGTACTTTTCATTTTGTTCATGGTTTCCTTTGATATGCAGAAGCTTTTCAGTTTTATGTGTCCCACTTGTTTATTTTTGCTTTTAATGCCTTTGCTTTGGGTGTCAACCCCCCAAAATCATGGCCAGGATCAATGTCAAAGGGCTTACCTATTTTGTTTTCTTTCAGGAGTTTTATGGTTTCAGGTCTTACATTCCAGCCTTTAATCCATTTTGAGTTAACTTTTGTGTATGGTGTAAGATAGTGGTCTGGTTTCATCCTTTTGCATATAGCTGCCCAGTTTTCCCAACACCATTTATTGAGGAAACTGCCCTTTCCCCATTGTATGTTCTTAGCTCCTTTGTTGTAAATTAATTGACCATATATGCATTGATTTACTTCTGGGCTTGTTTCTGTTTCATTGACCTAAATGTCTGTTTTTATGCCAACACCATACTTTTTCGATTACTATAGCTTTGTAATATAGTTTGAAGTCAGGGCACATGACACCTCCAGCCTTGTTCTTCTTTCTCAAGATTGCTTTGGCAATTCAGGGTCTTTTGTGGTACCATGCAAATTTTAGAATTGTTTTTTCTGTCTCTGGAAAATGCCATTGGAATTTTGATAGGGATTGCAATGAATTGTAGATTGCTTTGGGTAGTATGGACATTTTAACATATTAATTCTTTCAATCCATGAGCATGGAATATCTTTTCATTTATTTGTGTTTTTTTCAATTTATTTCAAAATGTCATAGTTTTTAGTGTACAGGTCTTTCACTTCCCTGTTTAAATTTATACTTAGGTGTTTTATTCTTTTTGATGCAATTGTAAATTGGATTGTTTTTGTAATTTCTCCTTCTGATAGTTCTCCTTCTGAAGTGGTGTATAGAAACACAACAAATTTCCATATATTGATTTTATTAGTTTTAACAAGTTTTTGGTGGAGTCTTTGTGGTTTTCTACATAGTATCATGTCATCTGCAAATAGTGACAGTTTTACTTCTTCCTTTCCAATTTGAATGCCTTTTATTTCTTTTTCTTGCTAAATTACTCTGGCTAGGACTTCCAGTGCTATGTTGAATAAACGTGGCGAGAGTGAGCATCCTTGTCTTCTTCCTGATCTTAGAGGAAAAGCATTCAGCTTTTCACTGTTGAGTATGATGTTAGCTGTGGGCTTATCATATATGGTCTTTATTATATTGAGGTACATTCCCTCAGTACCCACTTTGTTGAGAGTTTTTATCATGAACGAATGGTGAGTTTTGTCAAATGCTTTTTTTGCATCTATTGAGATGGTCATATGATTTTTTTTTTTTTTGCGGTACGTGGGCCTCTCACTGTTGTGGCCTCTCCCGTTGCGGAGCACAGGCTCCGGCCGCACAGGCTCAGTGGCCATGGCTCATGGGTCCAGCTGCTCTGCGGCATGTGGGATCTTCCCGGACTGGGGCATGAACCCGTGTCCTCTGCATCGGCAGGCGGACTTTCAACCACTGCGCCACCTGGGAAGCCCAGTCATATGATTTTTATCCTTCATTTTGTTAATGTGGTATATCAAGTTGATTAATTTATCTATTTTGAACCATATTTTCATCCCTGGAATAAATCCCACTTAGTCATGGTTATGATCTTTTTAATGTACTGTTGAATTTGTTTTGCTAATATTTTGTTGAGGATTTTTGTGCCTATGTTCATCTGGAATACTGGCTCGTAATTTTCTTTACTTGTGGTGTCCTTAACTGGTTTTGTTATCAGGGTAATACTGGCCTCATAAAATGAGTTTGGAAGTGTTCCCTCCTCTTCTATTTTTTTGCAGTAGTTTTAGGACTGGTATTAAGGCTTCTTTGAATGTTTGGTAGAATTCACCAGTCAGGCTGTCTAGTCCTGGACTTTTGTTTGTTGGGAGGTTTTAAATTACTTATTTGCAGGCCTTTTCATTTTTTACCTGAAAATTTTTCTCTTGATTGCTCATGCTTCCTTCTCACAGTACATCTAGCTACAGGTGCAGATTCTGGACTTTGGAATGTAAAACACATAGTTTATAACTCATTCATTCAACCAGTGCAGGTACTCTTCTAGGTTAGTGAACAGGAAAAGGTGTAGATTACAGTCTAGAGTGTGTGTGTGACAGGGGTGAGGAGAGGGAAGTAGACAGACACTAGATAAGCAAACAAATAAATATAAAAATGTCAAGTGGTGTTTTTTTTTTTTTTTTTTCCCTTCACCAGCTATGATAAAAATATAACAGGATAGCGTGAGAGAAAAGACATGTATATGGTGGTGGGGTGATTCTTTAGGTTGGATGATGCGGAAATCCTCTTTGAGGATGTGCTACGCTTCAGCTGAGACTTGAGAAGGATCCGTGCGTACAGAGATCTAGAGGAAGAACATTCTAGGCAGAGTAGAGCTAGAGCTAAGGTCCTAAGACTGGAACAACCTTCCAAGTCCAGAGCACAAAGGTCACCAAGTAGTGCAGAGTGAACAAAGGGGAGAGTGGGCGGGGAACAGGTCATGGAGGACTCTGTGAGCTGGAACAGGAAGTATTGCTTTGATTCTAAGTCAGATGGGAAGACATTGGAAGATTTAAGGAGCAAAGAGACATATTACGCTTTACTTTTCAGAAAGATAATTTGGCAGAAGTGTGGAGAATAGGTTATAGGGGAGGGGCAAGAGAAGAGGCAGAGAGCATAGTTAGGAAAGTTTTTGCTGTAGTCAAGTTCAAAGATAACTGCAGACTTGGTTGGGGATGGTAATAGTAGAGGGAACAAGAAGTGAATGGGTACTGGAAATATTTTGGAGTAGAAAGTGAAGAGCACTGGTTCATGAGAATGAAGGAGGGGGAGGAAATCAAGATAACTCCTAGGTTTCTGGTTTGAGCAACTAAGTGGGTGGCGGTGCCATTTACCATGTTTGAGAAGCCTGGTGAAGCTCAGGGCGGCAGGCGATAGAGAGTCGTGCTCTGACCACATCAAATTTGAAAGGTCTATTGGTTATCCACATGGAGGTGTCCAAAAAGCAGTTGGATGTGAGTCTCAGAATCAGCTGAGAGGTTGGTTCTAGAGAGAGATTCAGGAAACATAGT
Organism: Lipotes vexillifer; assembly: GCF_000442215.2. Classification (NCBI taxonomy): domain Eukaryota; kingdom Metazoa; phylum Chordata; class Mammalia; order Artiodactyla; family Lipotidae; genus Lipotes; species Lipotes vexillifer. The sequence goes on from NW_006787464.1 coordinate 3,370,146, forward strand.
CTTAAATTGGTATTTGAACTATGGGGTTGAATTAGGTCACCAAAGGGGAGAATGAATATAGAAAAGAGCTCCAATATTTAAAATCAAAGAGGAGAAAAGCCAGCAAAGGAAATGAAGGAGGAGCTGCCAGTGAAGTGGGGGGTAAAACCAGGAAAATGTGGTGTCGCAGAAACCAAAAGAAAAAGCATTTCCAGGAAGGAGGGCCTGGTAAACTGTGAAATGTCGCTGCAGAGTTCTAGTAAGAATGACAAAGTGACCATTGGGTTGGCCATCCAGAGTTCACCAGCCACTTTGCCAAGAGCCATCTCGGCCAAGGTGGAGAGATAGAACCTCAGAAGGAATAGGTGGCGTAGAACATTTGAAGTAGGAGAGAGGAGACAGCAGCTGTAGAGAGCCACGTCTAAGATGTTTTGCAGTAAAGGAGAATAGAGCTTTAGACCATAGTTGGAGGGGAATAGGGAGCTCAGAAAAGTTTGTTGTTGTTGTTGTGCTTTTCCTTTTGTTTTTTGAGAACCTTGATTCTTGACCCTCAGTGGAGGGGAGGAAGGGCAAGTGGAGTGAGCCAGTAGAAAGGGAGAAAGTGATGCAGGAAAGACAGGAGATACTTACAGAAGTGCTGTCCAAGAGAAGGCAAGAGGGGATTCCACATGGGCATGAGGGGAGGGATTGCCTGACCTGAGATGGGAGTTCCAAGTTGGAACTTGGCAGGTGAGGCTGTGGGAGGGAGTTTGCAGGGAAGTGAAAGAACCATGAATCTAAGCTGAGCGAGGTGAGAGTGAGGTGACTGATGAGAAAGTCCTGAAGTGAATAATCATTGAAGGTCTTTATGACCTTCAGGACTTACAGGACTGGAGGATCAGAGAAAGTGAGCTAGAAGCATAGAAACCAGGATATTTGAGGTTGAAATTTCAGAGGTGGTACAGTGAGTGGGGTTTGCAACATGAAAGCATAGGACCAAGGAAGAGGATAGCTATAGGTAGGATGGAGGAAAGGGTCATTAGCATGAGTTGGCTGAAGAACAAGCAGCCAAGGTATTAGATGGATAAGCCATTGGAATTCTGAAGTTAGCAAGGATGGCTGCAATTGAAGGAAATGGGAAGACGCTAAAAGTCATTAGTAGAAAGGGTCAAACAGGATGGATGGCAATCCAGAGAGGTGGGGCAAAGTCTAATGAAATAAGCTTCCAGGGAAGAAGGGTTGAAGGAGAAGGGGATAAAATGATTTGGAGGTGGCCATGGGAAGCAAGGCACATACCCATCCCATCTCTGGGTTGTGTGGCATGGGCAGGGTATGAGAGAAAGAAAAAAGCCAACTACTTTCAAGTAGCAGCAATGGAAGCAAAGTTTTCAGGCAAATTCAGACACTCGATGGGGCCAGAGGTGAGAGAAACATTCTGAGAAGGGATTAAGGATATAGGAGGGGAGGCTGCTGAAAGGATGGGCAGGGTGGCAACTGGTCAGATTAATAGATGCGCAGGGCACCATGGAGATAAGGGTTAGGGTGTTGGTGGTTGACTTAGAAGGGGCCTTGACCTTCTGGAAGTGACTGAGGTGAACAAGGAGGTGGGAGATTGTGGGAGCAGTGTTGATGATCTTATAAGAATCTGGTTTTGTACCAGGAAATTTAGTGCTACAAAACCTGTTTTGTAGCAGGAAAATTAGAAATCTATTCATTTCACTTCTCTGATTAAAACCCTTTACGGGCTCTCATGGTCCTTAGGATCAAGTTCTGGCTCCTCAGCACTAAGAGCAAAGTCCTGCCTCCCCAGCCTTACCTCTGAGTCTGCTGCAGCACTGGACTGAACCTGGCTGACTTGTTTTTTCTGCTCCTCTGAACTCTTAGGCAGCACAATACAGTGGTTCTGCACAAAGACTCTAGTTCTAGACAATCTGGGCTCAAATCCTGGCTCCACCTCTTCCTAGCTCTGTGACCTTGGACAAGTTACTTAACTGCTCTGTGCCTTCATTTTCTCATCTGCAAGATGGAGCAAATAATAGTACCTACCTTAGAGGGTTGTATACATGCAAAAGCACTTAGATCTCTGTCACATGGATTAGTTGTAATAACTATTTCCTCTGAGTGTGATTCCCTTGGCCTGGAGAGCTCACACCATCCTTGCTGCCCCCATCCCCCCTCTTTCCTCTCCCTTCATCCACCTTCCAGGGTCACCTAAGAAATCCTTTCTTTTCCTTGCCTCCCTTGAGGGGTCACAGGCTCTGTTGCTGTACTCCTATGGCTGCCTGTTCCACCATGATACCACCGTGCCCTTGTCTGATGAAACTTGCTGACTTGCGCACCACTCTCTTCTTGGGGCCCTCCATTCTGCTTGGCACACCCAGGGTGCTCATGAATGTTGGTGGAGTGATGGAATGAACGATGGCTCCTCCAGAGCGATAGGTAGCGGGCCTCACGTTGAAGGGGTGCAGGGTTCGCAGACATTTGTGGTGCGTGAGTGACAGGACATCTCAGCTCAGATCTGTAAGGGTACATCTGGGGTAAGCCCGTCCCCTATATACCTGCTTGTGTAGGGAGACTTCTGGGACTTTCATTGCTCTCTCTCTCTCTTTTTAAAATTGTATTTTTAAAAAAGATGGCGCCTCCCTCCCACCCCCATGCCCC
>NW_006787464.1:3372797-3374480 GCF_000442215.2 Lipotes vexillifer
TCACTGATTTTTGCTCTTTAAACTCTCCTCTAGCTCAAAAGTTTATCATTAGTTCAGTAGAACCCAGCCTTTGAGTACTGGGGACCCTGAAGGATAGCATTTGTTCCTTTAGGATCTATGGATTCAGATATTGGCGAGAAGTTTTCATGAAGTCAGTAACAATCAAAAGGAAACGTATTTATCTATATGCATACAAAATATGGTAAATGCTTGGGAGAAACATATTGTTTTTTTTAGCCACTGGACAATGCTCTGTGTTTGTGTGTGTGTGTGTGTGTGTGTGTGTGTGTGTGTGTGTCTGTGTATTCACAGCCCACCGGCAACACCCTGAGATGGGCTGGGAACCTGGAGCCAGGCCTACCCCGAGTTAATACACACTGAAGCTCTCTGTTCTCCAAAGGGGGACTAAAGGCCCACAGTTAATTCCAGAGGCCTGACCGTGTGAATGTCGGCTGCCTTTAAACATTTGGCTCAGATTGAGCAACTCACCCTGACCTCTGATGCTGTGGACGTGCTACCTGCCACCCCGGCAGCAGCTTGTTGCAACAGGCATGGAAGAGACCAGAAGCACTGCAGCCAAAGTGCAGATAGGCATTGTTTGAGCTAGGGTCAGGGCTCTGTTACTCAGAGGGAGATCCTGAAGATGAAGCATCTGGGATGAGGTCTAACAGTCTCTCACTACCAGGCCCAAGCCAGTCTGTTGGTTTAACAACCATCAGTTTCTTTTCATAAATATCAGCTGCCCCCAGGGATCAGAGGTAGACGGGGTGGGATTGGGGGCATACACTTGATTCCCCCTTACCTTGCTACCAAGGGGTATGCCATTATGAAAGCAGGTCTTAGACCAAATTCTGCCAGACTTGTATTTATTAGCAAGTTAGGCACAATCAATTCTTCTAAGTCTAAGAGGTAGGAGGGGTGAATCCCACAAGCACGCTGCATGGTACAGTGCTGCCAAACTTGCTGATTCTTCTTTGTTCTGCAAGCAAGTTGGACTGTATAGTCTTTCTAGATAAGCTACTTGGAGCACTGCTCTTTCTCCAACAGTGAGTAGTTATCTTTGACATTCCTAATGCTAATTAAGAAACCCCTGATATAGATTTCTGTATTTGAAAAGCTTAAGCAGTCTCCACTAGAGTGTGGATTTCTAAGTAGGACACTGAATATTATCTAACCACTTGGAGGGTATAGATTAAAGTTAGAATACACACATGGATTCCACTTTTTACAAAAACATATTTTTAAGCAATTGTCAGACATACAAATGATACAATCACAAAGATGAAAGGGCCCGAGAGACTCTCTAGTCTAGTTGGTTTTGTTCATTTCTCATCCATTCATATAACAGATCTGGAGTAACTGTTCTGCACCAGGCACTGTTCTGGGCACTGGGGTTAGAGTGGTGAACAGGAAATAAAGTCACTGACATCACGGAGCTTACAGCCCAGTGGGAGAGACTAATAATAAATGAAGTAGAAATATGTCATCTAACGTCTGGTGGTAATAATGCCTATGAAGGGAAATAAAGCAGCATGGGGCTAGAACAGCTCTGTCCAATAGAAATATAATGAAAGCCACATGTTTACAATTTGCAATTTCAAATTTCCTAGTAGTCACATTTAAAAGGGTAAAGAGAAACAGGTGATATTCATTTTTTTTTTTTTTTTTTTTTTTTTTGGGTAA
>NW_006787464.1:3374530-3379051 GCF_000442215.2 Lipotes vexillifer
GGGACCCTCCCGGACCGGGGCATGAACCCGTGTCCCCTGCATCGGCAGGCGAACTCTCAACCACTGCGCCATCAGGGAAGCCCTGATATTCATTTTTAATGATATATTTTATTTAACCTAGTACAGTGTGTTCAAAATATTATAATTTCAGCATGCAGTAAATATGAAAGTTATTAATGAGATTCTTAAATTCTGTTTTTTAAGCTGAACCTTTGAATCCAGTGTGTATTTTACACTTCCAGCTCATCTCAGTTTGGACCAACCACATTTCAAGTGCTCACTAGGCACAGGTGGTTATGGTATTGGACAGCACAGAGCTAGGGAGTGAATGGACAGTGGCCTTATTTTAGACAGGGGGGGCAGAGACAGCCTCTTCTCTTAGGAGGTGACATTCAAATGCAGATGGGAAATGAAGTGAAGGAGCAAGCCGTGTGGATATCTGGAGAGGAGAAATACGAAGAACAAAGGCCATGAATTAGGGAGCAAATTTGGCCTGACAGACAAACCATAAGGAGCCATGTGACTTAGCTGGCATGTGCCTTTTCCCTTTCCCTTTCGTTTCTCCTCCTTGGAATGCAGATACAGAGCCTGGAGGGGCGGCAGCCATCTTTCAACCCTGAGGACGAGCATAGGCTATGAAGTTAGACTGCACAAGTCAAATCCCACGTCTGCTATTGCTAAACTGTTTCATTGCTTCTCCAGCTACCTCTGACAAAGGAGCAGTTGTTTCTCCTCAGTCCATAGCAGATCAATGCTTTTGTAAAATAGAATGAAATGAAATACAGTCGGCCCTCGGTATTTGTGGGTTCTGCATCTGTAGATGCAACCAACTGCGAATCAAATATATTTGAAAAAAAATTCCAGAAATCTCCAAAAAGCAAAACTTGAATTTACAACACACCAGCAACTATTTACATAGCATTTACATTGTATTTACAACTACTTACATAGCATTTACATGTATTAGGTGTCTAGAAATGATTTATGGGAGGATATGTGTAGGTTATATGCAAATACTACACCATTTTATATAAGGCACTTGAGCAACAGTGGATTTTGGTATCTTTGGGGGTCCTAGAGCCAATTCTCAAATACTGAGGGGAATTCATTAAAAATGAGATGAAATAAAAAGAAATGAATATATGAAATACAAGACCAACTTTTAAAAAGTATTTTATTCAGCAGACATAAAATTGCTCTATTAGATTGATACAATACACTTATACTCTACTTCTGTACTAATTTTGTAGCTGATCACTGATAAGCAGTTAGGGCCAAGGACAATCCTTTGAGTAGCCTTGAGTTATAGGACCAGAAATAAGTTTATTAGCCCATCAAAGCCTCAGTCTCTGCATCTGAAAAATGGAGTTATAACAGTTCCTCCTTCATAGGCTACTTTTTGGTATGGATTGAATAAAATGACCCCTGTGAAAGCTAGCCCAGCAATGTCAGTAAATGTTAGCTATTACTAGTTATCACACGTTTGTCTCTCTAGCTGGCTCCAAGCTCCCTGAGGACAAGGACAACCATGGCCTGACTTTATAAATCCAGCGCTCTGAGGTGCCTGCAGAGTAGATATTCAACAAATCACTGTTGAATTCTTGAGAAGGGCTCTGAAATCCTCAGCTGAAAGACATTGGAAATAACCCCTACAGTTTTCTTTCATTCATTTATTCATTCACTCATCCATCCATTCATTCACACTGTTCCAATGTAGCATAATGAAATGGATGGCAGCTTTGGACAGACCTAAGTTTATTTTCTTTTAATTAATTAATTAATTAATTTATCTTTTTTGGATATATATTTTAAAAAATGAGTAATTACTAATTTCTGGTAGCAAAACAAGGTGAAATAAAATATTGGTAACAATATCAAGATGGAAGGGGAGTGATTAAATATAAGCATTTTAAGTTTTTTTAATATTGAGAAGTTAGAAATATTAATAAACTTTAGACACTGTTAAGTCAGCATGTTAAAATTTTAAAGATAACCATTAAAACAAAAAGTGCATAATTTCCTATCTAGTAAAGAGATAAAAATAATTTTTAAAACTGTTTAGTCAGTCTAAAAGGAGAATAGATTTGTAGGCATTGATGTGGAGAGGAGTTAGACTGAAAGCAGGGAAACTGGTTAGGATTCCTTTTTTTTTTTTTTTTTTTGGCCATTTCTTTAGCTTTTTAAAAATTTATTTATTTATTTATTTATGTCTGCGTTGGGTCTTTATTGCTGCACGTGGGCTTTCTCTAGTTGCAGCAAGCGGGGGCTACTCTTCGTTGCGGTGCACAGGCTTCTCATTGCAGTGGCTTCTTTTGTTGTGGAGCACGGGCTCTAGGTGCACGGGCTTCAGTAGTTGTGGCACGTGAGCTCAGTAGTGGTGCTCACGGGCTCTACAGTGCAGGCTCAGTAGCTGTGGCGCACGGGCTTAGTTGCTCCGCTGCATGTGGGATCTTCCCGGACCAGGCTTCGAACCCGTGTTCCCTGCATTGGCAGGCGGATTCTTAACCACTGTGCTACCAGGGAAGTCCCCAGACCTATGTTTAAGTCTAGTTTCTTCCACCTACTAGTTTGGGCAAGTCACTTTACCTCTCTGAACTTCAGTTTGCACACCTAAAAAGTGAATATAATAACACCCTATTGAGTTGCTATAAAGATTAAATGAGATCATATATGCAAAACACCAGGGCTCTGTAAACGGAATCTATTGTTCCTGCTCTGCAGAGAGAGACAGTGCAGCGTCAGTGCAGACGGCTGTGCTGGGTGCTGACCGGGGCACTAGGCCTGGCAGTTCTGGCTCGGTGAGTGTTGCTGAAACTTTTATTGGAAGCACTGAAAGATGCCGGCAGCTGGTAGCAACCTGGCACCAGTGTCTGGCAGAGACATAAAGATGGGACCTCACCCCGTCAGGCCCTGTTCTTGCCCTACCCTGTCTGGAGGCTAGTTCCAAACCCTCCCTAGGCCTGTGGGCTGCGGATGGTGAGAGGTGTCTGCTTTGTAATTGGCAATTGCCCCCAAAGTCCTCTCTGCTTTAAAAAAAACAACCAAACAACCACCAACAATAAACCTCTCTGTGTGGCCTGCCACACCGGATGAAAGTCTTACAGTGCTCGTCACTTCTTTAGGGCTAAAAGTATAGAAACTCTCTCTTAAAATGCAGTCTGAGGGAGATCCTAAGGTATCTGAGCCCTTAATCTCTTCATTCCAGATAGTTGATGTGCTAGACTTTATCTCATCTACTCCTCCCAGGTAGATTCCCAGGCTTGTTTCTTTTTTCTTTCTTTCTTTTTAAAATTGTGGTAAGATACACATAAAATAAAATTTACCATCTTGACCATTTTTACGTGTACAGACCAGTAGTGTTAAGGACACTCACACAGTAGATGTCCAGGACTCTTTTCATCTTGCAAAACGGAACCTCTGTACCCACTAAACGACGCCCCATCCTCTGTCCCCTGCCCCTGGCAACCACTCTTCTACTTTCTGTCTCTATGAATTTGACTACTTTATGTACCTTATATAAATGGGATTATATGGTATTAGTTTTTTGTGACTGGCTTATTTCACTTAGCATAGTGTACTGAGTTTTCATCCATGCTGTAGTGTGTGTCAGAATTTCTTTCCTTTTTAAGGCTGAATAATATTCCATTGTACGTATAGACCACATTTTGTTTATCCACTCATCTTTGATGGATGCTTGGGCTGCTTTTACCTCTTGGCTCTTGTGAATAATGCTGCTGTGAACATAGGTGTACAGATATCTTTTTGAGAGCCTGCCTTCAATTCTTTTGGGTATATACTCAGACCTGGAAATGCTGGATCATATGGTCATTCTATTTTTAATTTTTTGAGGAAATGCCAAACTGTATTCCATAGTGGCTGCACCATTCCCACTGGCAGTGCACAAACTTTCCAAGTTCTCCACATCCTTGCCAATACTTGTTCTTTTTCTTTTTCCTTTTTTTTTTTTTTTTTTTTAATAGTAGCCATCCCAAAGAATGTGAGGTAGTATCTCATTTGCTTGTGATTTGCTGGGGTTATTTTGTTTTTAAAAAAATATATTTATTTATTTATTTTTGGCTGTGTTGGGTCTTCATTTCTGTGCGAGGGCTTTCTCTAGTTGTGGCAAGCGGGGGCCACTCTTCATTGCGGTGCGCAGGCCTCTCACTGTCGTGGCCTCTCTTGTTGCGGAGCACAGGCTCTAGACGCGCAGGCTCAGTAATTGTGGCTCACGGGCCTAGTTGCTCCGCGGCATGTGGGATCTTCCCAGACCAGGGCCCGAACCCGTGTCCCCTGCATTAGCAGGCAGATTCTCAACCACTGCACCAGCAGGGAAGCCCATGGTTTGTTTTTTTAAACTGCCATTATGCAAACAGGAAACTGAGGCTTCGGAATACGAGGTAACTTTCCTAAGGTTGTTCAGCTAATGGGTAGAGACTAGCCTGCACCACATAATGTTCTTGGGTCCTGCTGCACCTGAGCACCCAGCTCTCCAGACAGCCCTCGCACCGCCCCCCCCCCCCC
>NW_006787464.1:3379061-3383722 GCF_000442215.2 Lipotes vexillifer
GCATGTCTACCTAATATCTGTCAGCATGGTGGAGTGGGTGAGCGTGCCTGTATGCTGATTCGTGGCTCTGCCCCTCCCTAGCTGTAGAATTGCTGGCAAGTCAGCAATCCTCCTATGCCACATACTCTGTATGTGCAAAAAGTACCTGATAAGAGTACCAGTTCATAAGGATCCTGCAGGAGAACTTCAGGGAATACTGCCTGCCCCGAGCCCAGGTGTAGAAGGTAGCACCAGGCCCAGGAGGTTCAACCAGGAACCCCAGTCAGGGTCACTGCCCTTCTGCAGGTCACTGGCCAGTGGGGGAGATAGCCATTAACTAAATATTTACACAGACCTGTGCTCTGCAGCAATGGTGATAAGTGAGTGCCCAGAAGGAGAGGGGCCAGTGGGAACCAGTCCTTTTCACAGTCAAAGGACAAACTCTTCCCCCATTTCCAAGCCCGCCAGGCTCCCATTTACATAACAGGTGAAACTCTGGGTAACACATCATGCAGCTGAAGGGGAAAGGTTACAAGGTTTGCTCCAGCATTTACACTTAAAAATTCTTGGGTAATTTGGGGTATTCTAAAGTAATCATCCCGTTTAATTCTTAGGGTAGAGTCAATTGTCTTTTTCTTTCAGGCAGATATACCTGTGAGCCGGTTTTAGGATTTTTTTTTAATTTAAAAAAAGTTCTCAAGTGATGCCTTTTAAGAGTAGAAGCAAGGCACTGGGGGAAGATTTGAGAGTTTATGGAGGTTATTGTCTGCTACACACATCCGCTCTGTGAGGGCAGAGTCGTCTCTGTGGCTCATCATTGTACACCCAGGATATACAATGCCCATTCTCCCTGGCCCGTAATAGATAATTCAACAAGTTTTTGTTGAATGAAAGAGTTAACTCTTTCATTCAAACTCAAGCAGCTATTATGTTCCAGGCACCACTATTATTAACTTTAATTTTTAAAAATGCACTTATTTGGGTCCAGCATGAACAAATCTAAGCCTCGCAACTCTGAGGTAGGATGTATTATCCCCATCTGGGCAAGGGAAGAACCAGAGCCTCGAGGGTATTGAGTGTTTTGCCAAAATGCTTGTATCTAGTAAATGGCAATCGGGATTGAACCCACACCCCTCTGATGCCCCTCACAGAACTCACTTGACCTCTGTGCATCATGAACACCTGTTCAGGCAGATCAGCCCATGTTGAGGAAAAAAAAGGTTGAGAGTTGTACCTTTTCCTGGTCTCAGTCAGTTTAGAGAGGTGCACACATTTTTGCCTCTACCCATGAAGAGTCACAGAATTCTAGGGCTGAAGGAAGATGTGAATGGTACAGATGAACCGGTTTGCAAGGCAGAAATAGAGACACAGATGTAGAGAACAAACGTACGGACACCAAGGGGGGAAAATGGTGGAGAGGTGGGGGTGGGATGATTTAGGAGATTGGGATTGACATGTATACACTAATATGCATAAAATAGGTAACTAATAAGAAACTGCTGTATAAAAAAAGTAAATAAAATTCAAGAAAAAAGAACAGAAAAGAAAAGAAAAGAAAGTGCAGAAAGTTCTTCTCTCAGTGCTGAAGGCTTGGGTGGAATTTGCAGAAGCCCCTCCCAGGAGCTATAACCAGCTCTCTGGTGAGTACAGGGGTGGAGCCCACCCTGGCCAGCCTGCCTGCGGTCATTGCTGGCCTTGCTAATTAGATCTCCTTTCATCTACTGAGCTCCAAGAGCTTTTACCCACATTAACTTGTTAATCTTAGCCCCATCCTTCTGATGCAGATGACAAGCGTAATTAGGTCTAGTCAGGAGACAAAACAGAGCCAGGAGACAGCGGCAGAGCCACAAGAAAAACACTGGGTCGCTTACTCCTCCCCTCTGGCTCACTGTCTCTCGTGCTGACAGAAGTGTTTTCAGTTTGTCTTGAATTGGCTTCTACCCTGCTTTTCTGTATCCCAATTCTGAAAATAAAGCATAGTCGGTTTGGATCTTAATGCACAAGTTTGGATGTGCAAAAATATCACATTTAAGTTCATCTCAGTCTAACTTGGGCCCTCCATCCCTCTGGGCTGATGGACGACTCGATCTCAGCTTGCGTTGGTGCTGACTGCACCCCACGTCCTTCAGAAGCAGTATAAGTTCTAGGGCTCACAACCGGAAAAAAACTTCCTAGCGGTCCCTGTCTACAGTCTTGGATCTACCCTGGCTGCAGCTGAGACGTCCGTGATCTATGCCTTGAGGTGCCAGTGCTCTGTTGCATGAGAATTTATGTCTGGTCTACCATGTCAGCTGCCCAATGGCCACTCCCTGTGGTACTGCAAGGAAACGGGCTTGGGTCCCCCTTGGTGGCACCCTCAGATCTCTATCACCTCTTCACCTCAGAGAATCTACCTCTGCCACTTAAGACCCTCCCAGCTCTCTTCCCCTGCTAGGACGCTCTGCACAATCTCCTCAATGAATGAATTTTGGCTCTTAACAAAAGCCAGGGAGAGAAAGTGTCTCCTGGCCGCTTTGGTTGAACAGCTGTCCCTGTGGCAGGGGATGCATGGGTCAGGTTGGGGAGAGAAGGGGCCACAGACCTAGATTTCTCATTCTCTTTTATGTTACAACAGAAAACACAAAAAGATTTAACATGCCTTAAGTTTTCCCACCCTCAAAGCAATGTCCCCAGAGAGGAAACAAGGTGTATTAGTTTGCTCGGGCTGCCGGCACAGAAGACTGGGGGGCCTAAACAAAAGAATTCACTTTCTCACAGCTCTGGAGGCTGCAAGTCCAAGATCAAGGTGTCAGCAGGTTTGGCTTCTTCTGAGGTCTCTCTCCTTGGCTTGTGCACGACTGCCTTGCTGTGTCCTCACAGGGTCTTTCCTGTGCATGCATGTCCCTGATGTCCCTTTCTGTGTCCAGGTTTCTACTTCTTATAAGGACATCCGTCATATTGGATTAGGGCCCACCCTAATGGTCACATTTTAGCTAAATCACCTCTTTAAAGACCTTATCTCCAAATACAGTCACATTCTCTAGGTACTAGAGGTCGTCGGGACCTCAACATATGAATTTGGGGCAGCGGGAGGGACACAGTTCACCCCTTAACACGAGAGTTAGTGGTGTTTTTAAAAAAATTTCCAGTCTACCTTCTTTGCCCTCTGTCAGGCAATCACCTCCTGTCAGGCTTTAAAATCTACAGACTTGGATTCAAATCCCTGCTTCAATGTTTCCCAGCTCTGTGGCTTTTAGGCAAGTTATTTAGTGTAGCTGGACCTCAGTGTCCCCATCTGTAAAATGGAGATAATAATAGTATCAACCTTGGAAAGTGTTTCAGGGATGAAATGAGATAATAAAACACACAGCATAGTGACTGAAACATAGTAAGGTCTCAGTAAGGAAAGCAATCCCCCACCCATCCCTCCCTGATGAATCCTAACTCTAAGTCTCAGCACAGAAGCCACTTTCTCCAGGAAGTCCTCCCTGATGCTCCAAGCTTGGGTTGGGAGCATCTCCTTGATAGTTCTCTGATCATAACACTTACATGCTGGGTTGTAAAGGTCAGCTGCAGTGCTTGTATTCCTCGGTGCAGGGACTCTGCATGAAGCAGGTCCCCAGTCTCATCTGTCTTCCTCACAGATGCCTGTCAGAGGCTGGCATCTTGGTTTTTATCAGCTGCTGGGTGCTAAGAACATGTGATAGGAAAGAAGTAAAGGAGGGCTGGGTGGATATGGGGGAGTGAGGCTACTTTAGAGCAGTGTTCTCCACCCCTGCACAATTGACCTTTTGGGCAGATAATTCTTGTTGTGGAGGACTTCCCTGTGCATTGTAGGAGGGTGGGCAGCATCCCTGGCCTCTACCCACTGGATGCCAGTAGCACCCCGACTCTCAGAGTTTGATGACCAAACATGTCTCCAGACACTGCCTAATATCCCCTCAGTGGGGAGGAGGGCAGATGAAAACATAGCCCCATCTGAAAACCACTGCTTTAGAGAACTCAGGCTTAGATCAGTGGTCCTCAAACCACTGCACTGGAATCTTGGAAACACAAATCGCTGGGCCTCTGCTAGGGCTGGAATGTGTCTCCCCAAAGTTCATATGTTGAAACCTAACCCTCTTGGTATCAGGAGGTGGGGCCTTTGGGAGGCAATTAGGTCATGAGAGCAGAGCCATCATGAATGGGATTTGTGCTTTCATAAAAGAGACCCCAGAGAGCTCCCTTGCCACTTCCATCACATGAGGAGGCAATGAAATGTCTGTGACCCTCACCCCACCATGCTGGCACCCTGATCTCAGACTTCCAGCCTCCAGAACTAAGAAATAAATTCCTGTTGTTTATAAGCCACCCAGCCTGTGGTATTTTGCTCTAGCAGCCCGAACGAACTAAGACAGCCACATCCCCAGAACTTCTGACTCAAAATGTCTGGGGTGGGGCCCAAGAATTTGCATTTCCAGTGAGGTGCTACTGATGCTGCTGGCCTGGGGCCACTTGGGAACCACTGCCCTAGAGATGGCAAAGCGCTGGTCTCCAGAGCACTAAGGAACATGTGCTGAGCACCTTCTGGCCTGTGACTAGAGCTGGCGGGGAAAATAGAAATCCTCAGACTTGGACCCTTGGGGGACACATTTACATAAGACACACCTCAGGCTGCAGGCAGCACAGGGACTGCAGGGATGGAGGGAGGGGAAGAGAGGTTC
>NW_006787464.1:3384149-3408621 GCF_000442215.2 Lipotes vexillifer
GGAAAGAGAGCTTCCGAAACTCAGGTCAGCCTGAGTTTCAGGAAAACAGTGGCTGTGCGCTGCTGGGTGAAGGCAGAGGGGTAGAAGGGGCTCCTGCCCCATCCACAGCCCTGTGCCTACCCATCTTACCCCACGGTGAGTCCAGCATTCACCAGCATTATTTAATACAGATTTAGTGAGCACCAGCCAGGTGGCAGGCACTCTTTGGGTGTGGAGATACGTGAAGGACATAATAGAAGAAAAATCCTTGCCCTCATGGAGCTTACTTCTGATGTGGTGAGATAGCAAATAATGATACCGAGCAAATTGTGCAACATGTTAAAAAGTAGTACGGTCTATGGAAACAGCAAATCAGAGCAAATGCGGCTGGGAGTGGGAAGCGGGAAGGTGGCCAGCAGCGGGGTGCTGGGAAATGTCTAATACCTGGCTTTCCAGGTGGAAAAAGTCCTGATTTGTAGCGATGGCCAATTTCAATGGTATAAATATTCTTGTCATGGCAGATTGCATGCTATGAATGTGACATCATTAAACACGAAATTGGGAAGAAATGCACAGTAGTACAATAGTATACACAATTTCTACCAAACCAATATAGTAGATATAAATAACTTTGAGTAGAGATAATAGTAAAATAGTTAATAAGTGATGACTCCTCTATACAAAATAGATGAACAACAAGGGCCTCTGTATAGCACAGGCAACTATATTCAACATAATGGAAAAGAATCTGAAAAAGAATATATATATATGTATATATATGTAAAGAATACTGTTTGTTGGCATAAACGAGCCAAAAAATATTAAGAAGTGGTGAGTTTGGATATTTTAAATCTTGATTTCTAATACAATTCAGTTAATTATACATTTACATAATTTAATTCTCATTAATCACCGTGTATACTAACCAGCTTGCAAGTTTCCTGAACATTTAAGTCAGCTCTCCTGAGCTGGTACTCACCGGCTCCAGCATGCCGCTGGTGATTTGGGAAGGCCTGGTAGAGAACGTGACATTTGAGCAGAAACCTGAAAGAGGTGAGGGAGAAGGTGTGTGGGTATCTGGGGATGAGAACTCTGCTTCCTTCCCGGGAAAAGTAGCATCTTGGGCCTGGCGTGTCCACACAGCCACGTCCCTGCACTTGCTGTTCCCAGAGTATCTCTGTCCTCACTGCTATCCAGTGACAGTCTTCCAGGCCAAGTTCACAGATGACTTCCTGGGTGAAATTCCTTATTTCTCCCAGGCCTCCTTACATCCTTTTTGGAAACACAAGAGGCTCTGAAGGTGGTATGAATAAATCAATGACCACAAGCAAACAAATGATTTCCCTCCGTTTAAACCCAGTTGTTTTAGCCCATTTCATTATTATTCTGCCCATGTGTATCTGTCTCCCTGTGGAGCCCTTTTTCAGATGAATGCAAGTGCCAGGCTCATAGTTGATGTTTCATAAGGGCTTAGCTACTGAGTGGATCAACGCTGATCTTAATCTGGGGTGGTTTAAGGCATGAGTGGGTTTTAGTGATGGCCCTTCTGTTGGGTGAAGTCCACAGGCAGGACCCCTTGTGCTGTGGTAACACTGGTAGCCTGACCGTCCCTCGCTCTCCGCACAGGTGAGGTACAGGAGAGCCCCGTCAAGCCAGCCATAGCCACAACCACAGTGATTCGCAGCAGCAGACATCGCCTAGAGGGCCATGGACTTGGGGCTTTATTTAGGTAACGTTACTTAATCCTCACAGCAATCTGGCAGGTGGGAGTTCTTATCCCCATTTTACCTACGAGGAAAATGAGGCTGGGAGAGGGTCACCTGGGTAGTAAGTGGCAAAACTTTCACTTTGCTGCATAGGTTGAGTAAGAACCGGTTCCAGGTAGCAAGGAGGTCAGCCATGTCAAATATTAACTGTAATAATACCAGGCAGCAGGGCTAAGTGCTCATTAGAACTGCCAGCCACACTTGGGCACAGGGGGGAAGAAACCTGTGATTCTATCTGGGGCACGTGGCCAGGCAGCACCTCAACCGTAGAAGCTTCAGCCCTGAGCTGAGACTTCTGGGTGGGAGAGTTGTGAGGGGGTTTGGGCCCTCTCGTTGGGAACAGAGGCCCCAGTGGAGCCTCAGGAGAGAGGATTTTCATGAAGCTGGCCTAGGATCTCCCCCAAGCTCTGTGGGCCCGTGCCATGTATTCATTTATTGATTCACCAAAACAAGCTTGGATAATATTTTTTCAATCTTATTTTTTTTCCCCTTTCCTGGTATTCCCCCCTTGAGTCAATAGACTGGTCTGGGTCCATGCCTGGGAGGGTGAGTGGGGAGGAAGCCTGCAGGTCTCTTCCTGGCTTTGCTTTCCAAACCCGAGTTCTTCAGTGGACGGAGAAGATGGGGGGGGTATCCCCAAAATGCCTGTGGACAATACAGTAAAGAGAGAGAAAAGATTCCTTCAGTCCAGCTGGCTTTGGGATGGTAGAGGGAGGTTTAATGAGGGCCTCGGGGTGGGGGGTGGGGGTCGGTCCCAGGACGCAGGGTCGGGGGGCTGCAGGTCCTCAGGAAACTTTGGGGAGCCCGGGGGCAGGAGTGCTCTGCCTGGGGGAAACAGAGACCCCATGAGTGGGTGGCTGCAGAGATGAAGCCTCCGACAGACTCAGAAAGACTTCTGTGTTCTGGGCTGGTACGGAGGAAACATTGTGGCCGGGCATGGGAGAGGCCGGGGCGTTCAGAAGGGAACAAGGCCTGTGCAGACTGCTGCTGTAGGACCAACCAGGACAAACCGGGTCTCTTCAGAGGCCTGGTGGACCAGTGAGGCAACAACGAGCTCCCACGTCTCTGTCCTGGGTCCCGGCACCATGGGATTCACTGAAATTGAGCCACAATCCCAAGAAAAAGGAGAGGGAAACCCTAGATTGATCTGTTCCGTTACTGTCACCCTGGGGGTACAGTGGCTCAAAATTTAAACTGAGTTAGGGAGTCATAAACTGCGGAAAGTATTTACTGAGCCCCTAAGATTCCAGGCACTAGGCTAGGCAGTGGAGGTGGGGGGAAAGTTCTGAGTAAAATAGGGGCCTGTTTGTGGCCCCTCAGTCTCCATTCCTGAAGTAGAAAGATGCCAGGGCTTGACTTGCGTATGTGGTCCTTCAGGGCGTGCAGTAGTAACCACTGATGCTGATCAGGCGCTTACTTCGTGCTCATCCTTGCACCGAGGATGCTCTCCGTCCCATAAAATGGGGCTAATAAGAGTTTTTGTAAGACCACCCAGCCAGTGAGGTGTCAGAATTGGGATTCAAACCTAGATGGCTGTGATAGGCTAAATTGAGTGCCCCCTCCCCGCAAAGATGTTGAAGTCCTAACTCCCAGTACCTGTGAATGTTACCTGATTTGGAGAGAGTGTCTCTACAGAGATAATCAAGTTAAAATGAGGTCATTAAGGTGGGCCTGATCCAAACGCCTGTGTCCATATAAAGGGGGAAATTTGGACACAACCACAGGCATGGACACCTGGAGAATGCTGTGTGACAGTGAAGACAGAGAACAGGGTGCTGCATCCACAAGCCAAGGGACACCAAAGATTGACAGCCAACCACCACAAGCTAGGAGAGGGACATGGAACAGATTCTCCCTCACAGGCCTGAAAAGGAACCAACCTTGCCAACACTTTGATCTTGGACTTCTAGCCTCTGGAACGGCGAGACAATACGTTTCTGATGGTTAAGCCACCAGTGTGTGGTACGTAGTTACAGCAGCCCAAGGACAGTAATGCAGTGGCTGACTCAAGAGCCTGTGACTTTTAAACCACCAAGTTTTACAACCATTTTGCTGAACCCCACTCCTGTTATAGCTGGATCCTAGGGAACGGATTCCGTCTCTCTTTTCTCTCTGCTCTATTAACCCTTCCTCATCCCCTCCCAGCTCCTTTGCACTATTTTCTCCATATTTTTTAACATTTAAAAAACTTTTCTATTGGAATATAGTTGATTTACGATGTTGTGTTAGTTTCTGCTGTACAGCAAAGTGAATCAGTTATACCTATACATATACATACACATATATCCACTCTCTTTTAGATTCTTTTAGATTCTTTTCCCATGTAGGTCATTACAGAGTATTGAGTAGAATTCCCTGTGCTATACAGTAGGTCCTTATTCATTATCTATTTTATATATAGTCTCCATATTTTTAATTGAAGTCATCTCTATTCTTTCTTATCAAAGACTTAATTCAGGTGTCCTATAATTCTGCCTTCTTAGGTTATGGGGAATTCCAGAAACACACCTTGCCCTTTGAGACCTCTGGAGTGTGGTTCAAGCCTCTCCCCACCTGACATGCCCTCCACTGCATGCCAGTGACCACCTGGAAAACCTTAATCATCCTTCAAGGGTGAGTCCCTTCAGTCCCCTTGCATAAAACCACCCTTCGGTCAGATCGACTGTCTCCGTCCTCTGAGAACAACAGCATGAAAACGTTTGCCCACTCAGAATCACCTTCGGTAATGGACCTGGTCATCATCTTTAGCACCCTGAATGCTTCTTTAAGGCTTCCCCACGTTCCAAGACCCTCAAATCTGTAGACGTCAACCTGGAGTTCCTCAGCCCTTCTTCCTCTCCTGGTTTCTCCAGTCTGCCTTCCCATAAAAGAGAAATAGCTTCAAATTACTCTGCGCTGGGCACACAGCTATCTTATTAACAGATTTTCAATCCAACCAAGTGTATCCCACTTCCTTCCTCTGCCCTTCCTGTATTTTAACAAGGGTTTGTCATCTCCTTGAGCCAGCCTCAGCAGAGATGATTTGGCTAGGTGAGCATTTTATTTTGGCATCTGCGGATGGTGTTGGTTGGAGCCTTCTGTCCATATACTGTAAAAGAATACAAACCGAACAAAAACATTCAGTTCGAGGCCATGGATCCTTTCCAGCTCCAGATTAAGGCAGAGGCCCTGTTCCTCCAGGATGCGAGAGCTGGCTGGCTCTCCAAGAGCAGAGTGGGGAGCAAGGCTGACAGTGCCGCTGCTGCCCAGTGGGACACCTGCCCTTGATGGCTGTGGGGTTTGGAGGAGCTGCTGGCCTGGCCCTCTGCAGGAGCTAGGCTGAGACCTCTTCTCCTTTTGGTGAAAGCAAATCAACATCCTGTGAGGAAACCTCAATCTGGACAGATTTTCCTTGAGAAGAATCCATTTTGACGTAAGCCTCTCCCTGCTGGCTTTCTGCCTCCGACCTTTCAAAGTTCAGGCCGCTGCATGCTGCTGTAGCTGCTTCACTGAGAAGCCTCATAGCCCTGAATTTTACAAGAGTTGACCCAAGAAGCCTGTACTTGCCTGACTATAGGGAAAGGTGGTGACCTTAATACTCCTCTCTTATTCACCAGCACAGCCCAGTGGGCCTTCAGGCACAATTGGATCTAAGAAATATTTGTGGAGCTCCTAGAGCAGGCTTAAAGCATGGGGCAAGCTCTGGGGTAGGGGATGGGGTCGTGGGAGACTCCTTTTTGGATTTTTTAAAAACTCTGTACCAGACAGGTAATAGCCTATACTGATATAACAGCAACACCCTAAAGCACATTGTTTTTGTTTTATTTTATTTTTAATTTTTATTTTATATTGGAGTATAGTTGATTTACAATGTTGTGTTACTTTCAGGTGTACAGTGATTTAGTTATACATATACATATATCTATTCAGATTCTTTTCCCATATAGGTTATTACAGAGTATCGAGTTCCCTGTATTATACAGTAGGTCCTTGTTGATTATCTATTTTTTATATAGTAATGTGTGTGTGTTAATCCCAACCTCCTAATTTATCTCTCCCCCTGCCGCCACCTTTCCCCTTTGGTACCCATAAGTTTGTTTTCTAAGTCTGTGAGTCTGTTTCTGTTTTGTAAATAAGTGCATTTTTATCACTTTTTTTAGATTCCACGTATAAGTAATATCATATGATATTTGTCTTTGTCTGACTTACTTCACTTAGTATGATAATCTCTAGGTCCATCCATGTTGCTGCAAATGGCATTATTTCATTCTTTTTTATGGCTGAGTAATATATATATATTATATATATATATATATATAATATATATATATATATATAATATATATATATAAAGCACATAGCTTTTATAAGGTAAAAGTTTAGTTCTGCTTCAGGTATTGGTCCATAGGGAAATTGTCTGATAGGGTGGTTCTGCCACCCTCATTGTTTATCTTCTTTCTTAGGAACCCACCCAAACCTCTGTCTTCCCCAGTCAGCAGGGGAAGAAAGGAAGAAAAGTGCTCGCCCAGTCTTCCACTCATATCCCACTAGCCAAAAACTGGTAACATGGCCAATCTCTAGTTGTGAGGCACACTGGGAAATATAGTCTCTGCTGGAACACCTATGTGCCCAGCTAAAAGTAAGACAATTCCTTTACTGAAGAACAAATATTGGTCTGTCAACCAGACCAATGTCAACTAGTCTGTCAACCTTTCTTGCCCTTACTCACCCAATCAATAATTATTTATTTCATTTCAGCCATATATTTGGCACTGTTTTTATGCAGTTGCTTATAATCCACTGATGCGTATGAGCATAGGCTCAGCTAAAAAGTCACACACACTGTGCTGTGTTCCCTAATAAATAGATTAAATGCTGTACATCTTCAGGGAGGGAAAAACGCATTCTGACTAGAGAGATGCATCAATTTGTTCAACATATTTACTAAGCGCTCTGGTCAGCCCTGATACCTCCTGGTATTCACGTCTTTGTTCAGTCCCCTCCCCTTGAGCGTGGGCTATAGACCTAGTGACTGGGCTCTAACAAATAGAACACAGCAGAAGTGATGGAATGTCTCTTCTGAGATTAGGTTACAAAGAGACAGAGACTCCCTTCTTGCTCAAGTGCTCTAATGCATGTGAACTCTCTGTCTGTCTGTCTTTCTGTCTGTCTCTGTCTCTCTCTGAGCCATTAGACTGGGGGCGTCCAGCTGCCATGTGTTGAGTAACTCTGCGGAGAGCCTCACGTGGTAAGGAAATAATATCTTCAGTCGACAGCCCAGAGGGACCTAAAGCCCGCCGGACAGCCATGTGATTGGCTTGGAAGTCGGTCTTCCGAGGACTGCCAACAGCCTCAGGAGCGAGTTAGGTAGCAGAGCCCTCCTGCAGTAACCCCTGTGATGATGGCAGCCTGGCTGACACCTGGATTGCGGCCTCGTGAGTGACCCTGGGCCACAGTTACCCAACTAAGCTGCAACTGCACCTGAATTCCTAACCTACAGAAAGTGAGATTATCAATATTGTTGCTTTAAGCTGCTAAGTTTGGAGGCAGTTTGTTAGGCAGCAATAAAGAACTGATACCAGTACCTACTATTTTCAGATAGTATGCTAGGCCATAAGAACGTGAAAAATAAGTGATGCATAGTCACCGTGTTTGGGGAGGGGGGGAGAGGGGTGTGTGCACAAACGTGGTCCTTACAATGCCAGGTGGTAAGTGGGATGGTGAAGATGCACTGAGCGTGAGAGAGGAGTGCAAAGGAAGGACGAGGAGGAAGGTCATCCTGGAGAAGCCTATGCGTGCAGGGAGAACTGCGGGAGAGGCCATTCCGTGGAGAGGGGATGTGGGTAATGCCTGGAGGTGAAATGACGTGGTGTCTGCATGGGAATCGAGAGCTCTAGTTTGTGGGCACAGCAAGAAGTGGAGAAAGATGAGGCTGGAAAAGTGACGAGAGACTAGTCTGGTCTTGTGCCAGTAATTTATTTTTAAATACTCCAATTATGAAATCTTGCTTTGGGTGAAAGGAGGTAAAAACAAAAGCGTTAACAAAGGAACTAGCATGTTCTGCTCTACAGTCTAACACCTGAATGTTTTGTTTTGTTTCGTTTTGTTTGCGGTACGCGGTCCTCTCACTGTTGTGACCTCTTCCGTTGCGGAGCACAGGCTCCGGACGCGCAGGCTCAGTGGCCATGGCTCACGGGCCCAGCCGCTCTGCGGCATGTGGGATCTTCCCGGGCTGGGACACGAACCCGCGTCCCCTGCATCGGCAGGCGGACTCTCAACCACTGCGCCACCAGGGAAGCCCCCAACACCTGAATTTTAAGAAGCCAAATTCAATTACCTATAGAACACAGACAAGTGTAATTTGCTTCATTGCTTTTTGCTCATAAAATTGAGCAGAGAACTGTTGACATGTTTCTGTAGAATAATTGTGGTTCTTACTGAAAACACTGGCTCAGGTGATGTTTGATGCTTTTACAAGTGGGAAATTGGCCCTTTCAGCTTTAGGATTTTATGAATTTATATTTTGAAAATCTGAGGAGAGGTTTGGGTAGATGGTTTTCCTTCTTTTCTCTCCCTTTCTCTTTTCTTCCCTCCCTGCCCCTTTCGTTCCTTTTTTCTTTCCTTCCTTTCTCCTTCTCACTCTCTCTCCATCTCTTTCTTTTCGTTTTACAGAATGTTGAAGGTTCCACATTTCTAGGCTCTAAACATCAGCTTTGCAAGGGATGCAAAGGAAACAAAAACATTCCTTTCTCCTCTGCCTGGAGGATTAGCTCTAAAGATTCTTAAACTGGTCCTTGGAAGGTTCTCTGGATCACTATGGCTCATGAGTGAGTCTAAGGATTCAGCAGGTAACAAGATTATTTGAACCAAGATGGCTACAAAACCAGGCTGGTGGATAATGTTTGGTGTAGAATCAGAAGAAATGACTATTTAAATTAACTTTTTAAATTAAAATGTTTTATAATACCATTTCAAAATGATTTTCTGTATCTGGAATCCATCATTTCCAACATGAAATAATGGTCAGGTGCCCTTCTATCTGGATTGCACAACCCATGCTTGGGGGAGTAGGGGGTTTTTTGGTTTGAGTAGACTCCTTGAAACAAAACATCACCTGCTGTGTTGGTTTTTGCTGGAGATTGCATAATCCCCATCCAGATCTAATCAGGCTCTCGTCTCATGTCATGTTGTCAAGTTGTTCCCTCCTCTGAGCCTCAAGTTAGAGAGGCTTGTGCCTCTATTACTGCCTGTAGGAATGATAGTAAAATACCAACTGAAAAGGCAAAAGCATCAGAATGGACATTGTGCTGGGCAGCATCCTGGCCAGGCTCTTTGTAGGGAGGCCTGGGGGTTCCAGAGGAGGGACAAGGTGGCGAAACGTTCTTTAGGGGCCTTGGGGTTCCTTGGAGGCTCAGATTCAAATAGGCTGAATAATTGTTTTAATGACTGTCTTCCCCACCAGACCGTGAGCAGTCTGGGGGTAAAGGCATCTTTGTCTCTCCACTACCTAACATGATATTGGCCCACAGTAGGTTCTTAGTAAATATTTTGGGGGCAAAATTGAAATATACCTGTTTATTTAAGACCTTCGTTTCTACTGAGGCTCCGCCTTGAGTTAACTGCACTAGGCAGTTTGGGAGATATAAGAGAAATAAGAGTTGGCTTTTACCTTTGATGAGTTTTCAGTCTAGTTACTGGACTCTGGTAGAAACGGTTTCATTATCTTGGGATCCCAGTGCTTGGCACAAAGCAGGCACTCAGTGAACATTTGTCAACTAACTGTCACTCCATGTATCTGGGCTAGCAGACTGGTCCCTCAAGGTGGGAGTCCCCCACCTCCAAATCTGCCAGCCCAGCTATTCAGTCCCGAAGAATTATTCCCAATGACCCACTGAACCATGATGGTTAGCCAGGAACAAAATCCACTAGGAAAATAAAGCATCAAGTTCCATCTGGGCATTTCAAAAGGAACTGAGTTATTAAAATAAGGTCACAGTTGTCCCAATCAGATCATCTTTTCAAAGGAATTGCAGGCTTGTGAGCCAGCAGCGACCACATACACCTTTGTAGTCATCAGAACCAGTGTTCTCAACACTGAAAGCAAAATCAAGTAAACAAGGTTGTGTCGTGGACTTCCTTGACCCAGACTTTCAGGAAGGAGCTGACACACTGCCCAGACTCACGCTCACCCACATAGCTCTGAAGCCAAACAAACTCGAGAAGCTCGTGTTTTCCCAGCTGTATGATGCACTCACTTCACCAAGCAACTGGTCAGAAAACAAGGAAAAGAAAAAAAAGTGCCTAGTTCAGACCAGGCAAGGAATTGCTTCAGCTGGCCTTTGTTTTTTTACTTTCATGAATTAGCAAGAAATAAAAAGATGGAGGAAGGTAGTAACCAAAAAGGAAGGCTTTTAGTAACCAAAAAGGAAACAAAGTATTTTTTTCTCTTTTAGAGATCTGATCATGTTATTACTCTGCTTAAAAACTTCAGTGACTTTCTACTTTATAATTTTCAATCCCCTTGGTATCTCTTCCAGATCTTTTTTTTTTTTTTTTTTTTTTTGCGGTACGCGGGCCTCTCACTGTTGTGGCCTCTCCCGTTGCAGAGCACAGGCTCCGGGCGCGCAGGCTCAGCGGCCATGGCTCACGGGCCCAGCCGCTCCACGGCACGCATGATCCTCCCAGACCGGGGCACAAACCCGTGTCTCCTGCATCGGCAGGCGGACTCTCAACCACTGCGCCACCAGGGAAGCCCCTCTTCCAGATCTTTTACAACTTGTTTAAAACAACTTTTCTAGCCACATCTGCCCCATCTCCTCCCACTCAAAGCTGTTCTTGAGCTTTGCCAGGCTCCCATTTTCTTAAATATTTCATGTGCTTTCTTGCCCACATGCTTTTGTTCATGCTGTTCTTTCTGCTTATAACACCTTTCCTTGCCTTATTCACTAGGGAAACTCCAACTCATATTTTGACTCACCCTAATAGCAGAATTAGCTGCTCTTTCATGTGTCTTCCCATAGGACTGATTTGTGGCTACCTCTTATTGCACTGATTCCTTGTATCATTCATTCATTCAACAAAATTCATTGTCTTTGTATTTTGTACCAGATACTCTTCTAGGCACTGGGGATCCAGGTATAAAAGTCCCTAACTAGTGGGGGACTCAGGCAAGTAAATTAATGGTTGCAAGACAGAATTATAAGTTCTTCGGCAAATGTAAGCACAGGGTGCTTTGGGAGATCAGAGGAGGGTCACATACCCGAGTCTGATTGGTGGAAGGGGATCTGGAAGGCTTCCTGGAGGAGGTAGCACCTGAAGAGCTAAAGGGCAAGGGGTTTTTGTATCCATCTCCTCATTTTTCACAGAGCACTCCTTGAAGAAAGAGATCAATCATAGATCATATTAAATCAGGTCATTTATTCCATACATGTTTGAGTTCTTTGCTAGGAGACAGACAGATGGAGAGAAGTGGATGAGGGAAATATTAGAGGAAACCAAGGATGATTCCCAGGTTTCTAGTGTGGGAGAATGGTAGATGGTGAATCAAGGCTGCCATGTGCAGGTGTACAGGTTGTGGACTCACAATGAGCAAGGGAATGCAGAAGAAGGAGCAAATTCACTGGGGAAAAGTCTTATTCTTCATACCAAAATAACTAACACTTGATATGTGATGTTGGAGTGGACTGGAAATGAGAGAATTGTTTTGTTGTTGTTTTGATTTCTTAAAAGCAGGTCTTCTGTTCTCTCCTGGGTGGGCTGGAGAGAACAGCCCTGTTCTCTTGGCTCCTTATTTTCAAATGTCAAGAGTCCCTACTGTGAATCAGTCAGGTCTTTTCTACATCTCTCCTGTCTTTAGATCATTTTGACACCTCTACCAGAGCAGATGTTAGGACTTTGGGCTTAAATGAAGCTTGACAATTAGTTACGAAATGGAATAATTTATTCAGTTATAAGTACTAGTTAATAACCAATAAATTGAGTTAATATTATTAATAGCATCTCTTATGATTATTAACCACAAGTTGGCTTTAGTTATTAGAATTGATTCAAGCTACAATTCTATCATCTTACAATAGTTGTGATAATCTGAAGTTTTATTTTCTTCACTTTTATCCTATTTTTCCTTTCATACAGTGGAAGAAATCTAAGCAGGAATTTTGATCACCAAAGATTCTTTACCAAAACAAATATCCCTTCAAAAAAATATTAATGTATCCTTAATACACCCTAAGTAATTCCCTTCTTCTGAGAGGTTCGACTCTAAAACATCCCCTGGGTTACCATTTGACTTCCTGTTATATTTAGACAGAAACATAAATCTTTTAATAAGTTAACTACTTTAAAGTGAATCTAGGCCTTTCAATAAAATCAGATCTTCATTGTTCTTGATTACTATTCTTTGCCTTTCCATCTCTTTCTAGATCTACTGGGTCCCAACATATGCATCCCATAAAAGTAGACAATACATTCTTCAAAAGACAGCTGGGACAGAGCAGTTAACTCTTATCCCTTGGCACTGCCTATTTTTCCTACTCAGCTCTCACTGACAACATATTTAATTTGCTTTTTGTTATGAATCCTATCTTTTTTTTTTTTTTTTTTTTGGTAGACAGAAACATAAATCTTTTAATAAGTTAACTACTTTAAAGTGAATCTAGGCCTTTCAATAAAATCAGATCTTCATTGTTCTTGATTACTATTCTTTGCCTTTCCATCTCTTTCTAGATCTACTGGGTCCCAACATATGCATCCCATAAAAGTAGACAATACATTCTTCAAAAGACAGCTGGGACAGAGCAGTTAACTCTTATCCCTTGGCACTGCCTATTTTTCCTACTCAGCTCTCACTGACAACATATTTAATTTGCTTTTTGTTATGAATCCTTTTTTTTTTTTTTTTTTTTTTTGGTATTTTGTCCTCCAAATGTATTTCTCTTTTAAGCTACTTGATTGTAGACTATATTCTTGTCCTCACAATTTAGATGAAATCTTATTAACAGATTAATAACTTTGGATTCCAAACAGCTGTCTTTTGTGATTAAGTGGGAGAGAGAGAGGAGTAAAGTTTAGCTTTGCATTATCTATGTGTAAAGGATGCTGGGTACAGTATAATATGCAAGGCAGTGATTATAATTAGCCTTTTTCAGAAGAATAAATGATTGTAGAAGCACTGGTTCCACAATATCAGTCTTAATACTTGGCATTTTTATCTATACATGAAAGCAGATCCTCTAAGGCAGTGATCTTCAAATTTTTGCCTGTATACTCCTCCAAAATTTTGAAAACTGTATACCACCATCCATTTTAAAAATAAACATCTAAAATGTTTCACAATAAGTTTAAATAGTTGCAAAGGATATGATTTCTGACATTATAAATATTGCCATTTAAAAATAAAGCTCTTACATTGCTCTCTTAAATATTTTCCAAGGAATTCTAAATACCACAGCAATTTGACACCGGCTACGAGAATTTGATATCCACCACCATCTAGTTTAAAAGTACATGAACAAGCTTTTCTTTAATACACATGGTCACCATTTTTCTCCTTTCCACTTTTCCCACAGAATTTTTTTTTAATTTTTATTCATTCACTTATTTATTTTTTGGCTGCATTGGGTCTTGGTTGCTACACGCGTGCTTTCTCTAGGTGCAGCGAGAGGGGGCTACTCTTCGTTGAGGTTCGCGGGCATCTCACTGCGGTGGCTTCTCTTGTTGCAGAGCACGGGCTCTAGGTGCGTGGGCTTCAGTAGTTGTGGCACACAGGCTCAGTGGTTGTGGTGCACAGGCTTAGTTGCTCCGCGGCATGTCAGATCTTCCTGGGCCAGGGCTCGAATCCGTGCCCCCTGCATTGGCAGGCAGATTCTTAACCACTGCACCACGAGGGAAGTCCCTCCCACAGAATTTTATTCTAAAATAATGTTTAAAGGCCTTTACTGGTCACTCTATCATACTTCTGTACCTACACACACACACACACACACACACACACACACACACAAATGTAAGTCGAGGGCTACAAAGTGTTGTAAAAGTTTTTCTTCTGGACTTAGTTATCATTAGCACAGAATTAGTCAAAACAACACACAAATATTACAATTGATTATGATACAAAATTATTAAACGTAAAAATAAATTTTTATTGGAATTGCATTCATTAATAAGCTGAGTATCCCTTTTTCTCAGTTGTTTTTTGTATCCATGGGTGAGTTATTTATTGCTAGAATGAGACAGGGTGCAGCATCCATTCTATTCCTATTTATTATTTTTACAGATATAGGCATTGAGAAACTGTTCACATAAATAAGTAGGTGAAAATAGATTTAATAGCGTTGCCACTCACGTCTACACTATTTCAAAGATATAAAATGAAGATCACATGGTCATTCATCATTAAGAAAAGATTTTAATGATTTATCAGCTGACAATTCAATTAGGGTGTCCTTCAATTCTGTTGAAAGCAAAGAATTGGGAACCACAAGGCTTGCAAAAGGATGACCTGGCCATTAGAATCCAGTTAAGCAGCAATATTCAAAATCGTCTCTTTGTGGCACAGAGCTTTCTACAACTTTAGTGCAATGCATCAGGGTAATTTCTGGCCGGGCGGGAGATGCACCTTTCTCTTGTAAGGTCGGAAGATGGACGTGATGAAAAGACAGGAGGGAGAGAGGAACCCTAATGAGGAGTCTTTAGACATATTAATTTTTGCAAAGAGTACTTATGGTAGTTGAGGATCTGAACCTGATTCTCTAAAATAATTTTTTTTACACATATCCTTTGGAAAGCCCTCAGATAGTACACCGACTTGAAATCACTGTTAAAATACCTCTGCCAGGTACCACCATTTGTTCACTTGACAGTAGAGAGTTTTCTTTTCTCAGAACACCTATTAATATCCGGAAGAACCGATGTTTCTTGGAATACTCCCTGGGAAATTATACCTTAGAGGTTCATTTAATAAATCCTAATTGGCTCCCCAATTAGATAATAAAATCTAAATCTGGAAGTTGTGATAGATGCAGGAGAACAGAGATGATGATGATGATAGCTATTGATATTGTGTTTGCTTCACATAGCAGAAACCCCACCAAACACTGGTGAATACCAGTGAGGAGGTATTTGTCTCGCACAACAATAAATTTCTGGGCAGGTAGCCATGGACTAAAATAGAAGCTCCACGATGTCATCAAGTACCCAGTGCTTTCTGTCTTGCCACCTCATCGTCCTTTGCTTATGATTCTTGTCTTGTTACCTCATGACTGCAAGATGGCTGCTCTACCTCCACTCTCACAGTTGAGTTCCAGGCAAGAAGGTTGGGGAGGGAGGTGGAGAGAAGAGTAAGGACTTGCTGCTTGGAAGCCCTGCCTTTTTATTTGGAAAAGTCAAGGACTTCTACCTACATCCCATTGGCCATAACTGGGTTTTATGTCCACCCCTAGCTACCGAAGAGCTGGGAGTTTGAGTATTGTCCCTCTTCTACCCTCTCTAGTAGAGGAAGGCAGAAGATGTTTGAGAAAATATTTTGAGTGAACCAACGTACTGGATCTGTCATATCCTCCTATTCTGAGCCAGACACTTTACATACCATAATGTCTGTTATAACAATTCTATGACATAGCTTTTATCCCCATTTCTCAGATAGGGAAACTGAACCTTACTGAAGCTAAAGTAACTGTCCCAGGTACCATAACTAACTGGTGACAAAACTAGGACTGGAACCAGTTCTAATACCAGAGTCTTTGCTTTTCACCTCCAACCACTACATAGACCGCGGCTGTTTTGCTGTGCTTCCTGATACATTCCATCCACCTCACACGGCTAGACTTGAACATTCTGCTGGTGCGGGGACTCCCAGAGCCTGTGCCAAGTGCAGAGGAGTGAGGTGGGATGAGAGGATAGGTCGGAAAGACTCGCTCTGATCGTCTCTCCCCGCTGCCCCAATTCTTCTGACCTTGGTAAAAATGGGTCAAAGAGGGAAGAGCAGAAGGAAGCAGCTGCACTAAGCCCGGAGGCAGGGCACCGGCGTTCCTTTTCTGACTCTGACCCTGGCTTTTAAGGTCATCTTGACGGTGCAGACCTCGGGCTCTTCACCTTGCTCTTTAATGTGTATCTGTGATAACTGACAAGGGGCCAGACTGCAGAGCTGGGATCTCGTGGGAAATGGGCATGACCATCCCGTCAGCAGGTTCCGCGTGCTCGGAAGGCAAATCCCTCCGCAGGCTGGCTGCGCAGGGGAGGGCGTGGCTTAGAGTCCAGTTAGTTCTCAGCCTTGTCACTGGACTCCGTACCTGACCCCTCCCTCTACCTTCGCTCTCCCCGCGTCCTCCCCCCGCCCCCGGACTCACTTTCACCTCGGGGACTCTGGACTGTTGTGACGTACACAGTCAGAGCTGATGAAGCACAAAAGCTCCGGAAACTCCGCCCCATGGCTCGGACTTCCAAAAATGTCCAGAATTGTACTGCTTCTCATCGGTGCTACCCTCCTGGCCCCAGCCACCATGGTCTCCCGCTTGGGTGACTAGCACGGCCTTCTATCTGGTTTCCCCGGAAGGAAGCCTCCCTGCCCTACAGCCTATTCTCCAAAGAGCAGCCAGAGGAGTCACGTTAAAGCTTCACGCTCTTTTGCTACAGTCCTGTTAAGTGGCTTCCTTTCCCCTCAAAGTTTTGACAAATGGCCTCTAAGGCCCTACCCAACCTGTACACTCTGTTCCTCGCCTCCGTCCGCCCCCCCCACCCCCACCCATGTGACCTCACTTCCTACTACCGCTGTCTCCTCCCCAAGACATCTTCCCGCCTTAGGGCCATTGTACAGACTCTTCCCTCTGCTGAGGCCACTATTCTCCCAGATATTCAAATGGCTCCCTCACCTCCTTTAAGGCTTATGCTCAAATGCCACCTTCTCAATGAAACCTACCGTGAATACCCTCTTTAAAAATGCTCCCCCCCAACCCAGACATTGCGCATCCACCTTACCCTGCTCTCTTTCTCCCATGGTACTTAACCACCTTCTTATATAGTAAAAAACTTATTTGTTTATTATGTCTATAGGCTGTCTCCTCGCAAGGAGCAGAAATGATAGCGCTCACCAATTATTCCATTCGCTCCTCCAGATTTCTTGCCTGTGTGTCATTAGGTGAGGCCATGTGACGAGTCCTGAAGGAAAGTGTGGTGGCTATTTCCTGCTGTACTGACCAGCCCATGGCAGGTTTCTGTCTCTCCTCTGTTCCTCTGCCGTAGCAACCAAGGAACCTCAGACTGAGTTGGTGAAGCCTTCTGGGCCCCTGAGTCACTGCCTGGAGGACAGTTGCCCTGGAGAATCACAGTGGACTTCGTGTGAAGGAGAAATAAATGAAGCATTGCTAGGTTAAGCCACTGATGCTTTGCAGACGCTTCTGACTAATGCATCTTGTTAAGATATAAGGTCCACGAGAGCAAGATTTGGGTCTGTTTTGTTGTCTGATGTATTCTCAGTACCTAGATCAGGCCTGGCCAATCATAGACCCTTAGCAAATTTGTTGAAAGAATGAATAGACTCCTGGACCCCAGATCAGCATCCCTGACCCAGCCCAGTTTCTAACTTCCTCTGGAGTGTAGCTAATTCCCAGGCTCTAAGCTTGAGTGCTCCTGACAAGTAGGGACGGGATCACAGTCACTCTTGTATTGTCCTCAGTTACTTGCACGAGGCTTCTTAAATACTAACTGACTAATAGCAATAACTAAGTGCTAGAGCAGATTCTTCCTGTGATCCTCAGGTGTGAAGATCACAGTCGGAAAAGAAAAATGGCCAGTTCTAGCTCATGTGCTCCCCCAGTCTAAAAGTGCATCACTTTTTTTTTTTTTTTGTGGTACGTGGGCCTCTCACTGCTGTGGCCTCTCCCGTTGCGGAGCACAGCCTCCAGATGCACAGGCTCAGCGGCCATGGCTCACGGGCCCAGCCGCTCCGCGGCACGTGTTATCTTCCTGGACCAGGGCACGAACCCGTGTCCCCTGCATTGGCAGGCGGACTCTCAACCACTGCACCACCAGGGAAGCCCAGTGCATCGCTTTTTGTCTGATCTCCCTCAGCTCCTCTCTCTCTGACCCAAAATCTCTTCTCGCCTCCTTGTTGTCTTCATCCTGTTTGAGGGTAATCCCCGTGACTCTGCAGGTTGTACTATTCCTTCCAGTTTCATGCCTCCTGTTCATACCTCAGCCCACTGTTTTCGGGCCTCCGATGCCACACTTCTACTAAGCTTCCTCTTGCTGATGGCACCCACCACCACCTGGATCCCAGACCTGGTGGGGTTTCTAAGGGCCTGTGATGAATTAGAGACCTTCAAACCAGTCCCCTTGCTGCCCCTTTGGCTCCCACGGAACCACACTTTGCACACTTCCTTCCACCTCCCTAACCTTTCTTGCTCTGCCTTGGGCTCCTCTTCCTCTGCCTTCCCCTGGCATGTTCCCCAGGCTGCCGTCCTCAGCTCATTGCTCTTGGCACTCAGCACACTTTCCCATGGTTTCAACCACCACCTGTACACTGATGATTCCCAAATCTTTATCTCCAGCCCCCGCCTCTCTTCTTCTTCTTCTCTTTTTAAAAAAAATTTATTTATTTGGCTGCATTGGGTCTCCGTTGCTGCGCGCGGGCTTTCTCTAATTGCACCGAGCGGAGGCTACTCTTCATTGCGGTGTGCGGGCTTCTCATTGCGGTGGCTTCTCCTGTTGCAGAGCATGGGGTCTAGGCTCATGGGCTTCAGTAATTGTGGCTCGTGGGCTCAGTAGTTGTGGCTCGCGGGCTCCAGAGGGCAGGCTCAGTAGTTGTGGCACACGGGCTTAGCTGCTCCGCGGCGTGTGGGATCTTCCCGGACCAGGGCTTGAACCCGTGTCCCCTGCATTGGCAGGCAGATTCTTAACCACTGCGCCACCAGAGAAGTGGTTAGATGATTTATGCATCTGCCCACCGGACAGTGCCACCTAGATGTCTCAGGAATTGGATGCCTCTTGTGCACCATCTCACAGACCCTTGGTCTCACCTCCAAGCCTAGAAGCAGCTCTGGCAGGCAGTTCTGCCCTGGCTTTGATTTAGTTCACATAGTAACTTACCTCAGCAAGTAGCTTATACCTTGGCTTCCTGCCTTGGAGCTTCTCTGATGCCCCTGGACACCTGTTCATTCATCCCGGCCACCTGTGGAAGTGCTTGACTTTTACACGTGTGCAACTCAGATATGGGGGCAGAGGGCGGGCATAACATTCCATGGAGAAGCCCTGGACCAATGAGGTACAAGAACCAGTGGATAATGCTTCTCCCTTTTGTCCCTTTGGTGGCCAATCCTGAGATGTAGTGTAAGTTCCCCAGGAGGCCCTGGGAGGATCCAGTGCTAGTGTCCCATGGAGGGGCCAACACGATACACATCCTTGATTGACTTTCCATCCTGTCTTATATTAGCCTCCCTGGTCTCTCACTCCTGTTCCCTGGGATCACTTCTGAAATAAACAACCAGCGCATAAATCTGTGTGCCAGGCCTTGCTTTGGAGGAATCCAGGCTCAAATATCCTTTGGGCATCTTTATCTCAAACTGTCTAAATCAGAACTTTTAGTCTTCCCCCCGGTGCCACGTGTCTTCCTCCCTCATCCCACTCAGCCATCAAAGCTGCAAACTGGAGACTCACCCTGACTCCACCCTTTTTGGCCTCAGTCTGCCCCTCCACTGCTCCCCTACAGCCATCATCTCCCCTAAGCTGCCACCCCCGTCAGTCCTCCCCACCTCTCCCCCAACCCTCTCAAAATCATCCTTCGCCCAACCACCAGCACGAAATACCTCAAGCACAGATCTTGCCACGGCATTTGATTGCTAAACCGCACCAGCGTTTCCATAGGTAAACTAAAATCCAAGCACCCTAAGCTGGACAGGGCCCTTCTGGGATCTGCTCCTTGTCTGCCTCTCCAGCATCCCTGTCTGAAGTGCTTCTGCTTTCTGGCTCGGTCCCCAGTTGTACACTCACCAGAAAGAAAAGAGTCATCCTGAAGAGATTGTTCGTTTGTCCCCATGGGGAGCATCCCAACAGCCCAGCCACTGTGCAGACAAAGTTAGCAGAGCTATTTTCTAGAACCAACAATCACAGGGTCTTTCTAGGCTCAGAGCTTCACAGTATACAGATCACGGGACACAGCGTGCACAGAGACAGTGTGAGGACCAGGGGGAGCATAGCAGTGGAATCCGAGCACCAGGGTTCCAGGGCTGCTCCTCGTTAGCTGTGTGCCTCTCAGTTTCTGCCTTCACAAGGCAGGAAGATACAATCTCATTGCCACAGGGCGTGCCAAGTGCATATAAAAGTAACAGAGGTGATGATGGCTAACATTAACTGACCTCTACCACGTGAGGGAATTGAAGTAGAGGAAGGCACCTTGTGAGCAGGTCTTGGCTCTGCTACCAATTTAGCAATGCTCTCTGAGTAAGTCATTTCCTGTGTCTTGACCTCAGTCTCACCCTGGAAACAATGGGGCTGAACCACTTCAGGACTTTTGGACTGGGCAGTTTCTAACATCCTTTACAGCTATTAAATTCTGAGTTTATGAAGCAAGCACGCTGAGCTTATTGCTTGTCCCAAAGTGGGCTGAGCATCCGTCTCTCGCACTGACGTGCCTGCCGGCACACACACAGTGCGTTGAAGGTGACCTCACCAGCCCTTATATCAGCCTACTTCCCCTGGGTACCAGCGAGAAAGGGACCAATTGCGTCCCAGGCCAGACAGTTAGAGATGCTGCATCTCTTGCACATTTTTTTTTTGTCCAGCTCAGTAACAATGAGGATAATTCTGTCCAAAATGCCATCAAGTTGTTTTGCTGTGAATTGTGCTTTCAAATCCATGGAATTTACTGTCACATCATTGCCAAGTTGGACAGATTCCTATCAGAGCCAGGTCAAGTTCGGGTCAAGCCCAAGGCTGGTTATTTCTTGCCCGGTGGCCCATCTTCTCCCTTCTCACACATCACGACCTCCACACATCTCCCTGAGGGCCTGAGGCTGACAGTGGTACTCTGCCCTCCTCTCAGTGGTGCCTGTGCTGTAACTGGAGAGTTTGTTTACTTTGTCAGTTTGTTTCCTCCCATCTTGTAACACCTTCTTATTATTTTCCAGTTTGAAGTAAATCTGTGACGGAGTAGACATGTTTTGGATAATTTCTCCTTTCACTTATTACTAGAAGTTGTACCCTGCCCCTCATTTTGGATTAATATCTTTTCATAGCTGTTCATATTAGCATGATTTTCAGTAACCCACTGCTTCCTACATAATTGAGGCAGCCGGAATAACAAGTCCAAAAGCAGATGTGAATTGAAAGACACATTTTTGGCCATGGTGAGGGTAGTCAAAATGACTCCACACCAAAGGAATTGTGAAGCCAGGCAGAGGCATTGCCCTTTTTTTGTCCCCAAAGCTGGGGGTTCCTGGAATGGAGGTTCTGGGTACATTTTCCTCAGTGGGAGAGCTGAGGGCAGAGAATCTAGGAGAATACTTGGCCTTCCTCTATTCCTTGACACCTCATTCCTTTAGCATCTAATTGGCTATTAATTACCTGGCTGTTGATAGGCTGAGGGAAGGAGATGGGATTGAGAAAGGGGACTTTCCCTCATGATTCCCATGTCTAAATGAACACTAACAGTTTATACTTAAAAGCACTTTATTCATTGATTCCACAAATAATTGTTGAGTGTCTACTATGTTCGTGCCAGGCTCTGTACTAGACCCTGGAGCTAGAATGTGAAGCAGACATAGTCTTTGCCCTACAGGGCAGTCCCCGTCTAGCACATTAGATATGCCAGCTGTTGTGGACAATGTCAAGTCAGGTCTGTAGGATCTGGTCCACTTGGATCCCTTATTTTCAGCATTATTATGGGTGTAATTAAATAATTATTCAAGAAATTATTTGTTAATGTTAGTCTTTCCTTTTAGAGAAAGCATCCCATAAAGACAAGGATCCTGTTACCACAGTAATCGCTAACACGATACCTAGCCCATTAGTAAATGCTCTCAAAACATTTGGGAAAGAAGAAAGGGAGGGAAGGAGATGGTAGGGTGAAAAAGAAGGAATAAGAGAATGAGAGGAGAGAGGAGAGGAGGGGAGGAAGCTAGATTAGTGTCCTGGAAGGTGGGTGAAGTGACATGATGAAGAAACTCAGGGCATGTGGAGGGAAGCTCGTGTTGAGAAAGAAAGGAAGTGGTTGAAAGTGAGAGGAGTTCAAGGTGGCCAGAGCCAAGCTGTACAGGAAGGGGGGAAGTTTCATTTGGGAAAATTCTGTGGCAGAATGTCTGGAAGCTGCTGTGCTGGAGGCTGGGAACTAGCCGCAGCTGTGCCCCTTTGCTCCAAGCTGAGAGGCACCTTGAGTGCAGGGAGCCATGCCTCTGGCCTGGAGCAGGCACGACTGTGACCCCAGACCTGTAGTTGAAGCTGTGCCAAGTGGGGCTCAGGACTCTGGACTCTGGCTGACCTGATTCGCTCCCAGTGCTGCCAAGAAACCAGGGTTACGTTCTGCCACGGGGCTGTTTGGGTGAGGGGGTGGAGCCAGGGGCGGGGCCAGCCCCTTCTGTTGGAGGCAGTCCTGACCGCCTTCATAAAGATGCATTTAATCTTGGCCAATTGCTCCTCGTGAGCCATTGTTCTAGTTTACTGTTTCTCATCCTGAGCAATAATAGCACTATAATTATATTTTTCTCGCTGTTTCATAACTTAGATGCCTTCTATTTCAAGTTGAACTTTGGTCTTACTGATTAAAAACCATGCTTCCCAAACAAACATTGGGATGAATGGTCTGAAAATCACAAGTGCACTTATAGGGAGAGCTCTGGAAAAGACAGACAGCATTTGTGGAGTGTATAATGTGTGCCAGGCCTCGTGCTAAGAGCTTTCGTTGCATTATTTCATTTAATCTTTGCAATAGCCCTACAAAGCAGGTACTATTGTGGTCCCCCATTGATGGGGAAAGGAACAGGTCCAGCTAGCTGAAGTCACTTCAGTCTGTCAACCACAGGTGGTGGGAACAGACCCCATGTGCAGGGCTGACTCTGGGTCAGGCCTGGACGCTCCAGCCCAAGGCAGGCCAAGGTGAGGCAGGCACTCCGCCATGGCCAAGACCTACAATTTTAGGTAAAACGTGGACAGATGATTTCTACCTTGATAGTTAAATCTGTTTTTAAGGCTTCCTTTTTTATTTTTGACAAGTGACCTTCATTCTTCATTTACCCTACTGATATACAGTTTTACTTATTTAAGTTTAAAAATGACTTTTAGGGGCTTCTCTCGTGGTGCAGTGGTTAAGAGCCTGCCTGCCAATGCAGGGGACACGGGTTCAAGCCCTGGTCTGGGAAGATCCCACATGCCACAGAGCAGCTAAGCCTGTGTGTCACAACTACTGAGCCCGAGTGCCACAACTACTGAAGCCTGCGCGCCTAGACGTGGTGCTCCACAACAAGAAAAGCCACTGTAACGAGAAGCCCGTGCACCGCAACAAAGAGTAACCCCTGCTCTCCACAACTAGAGAAAACCTACATGCAGCAACGAAGACCCAACACAGCCAAAAATAAAATAAATAAATTTATTAAAAAAATAAATAAAAGTGATTGCCTATTTAAAAAAATAAAAGATGAAAATGAATTTTAAAAAGAAAAACATTTGGTGAGTAATAGTTGGTATATGGAGAAGGAAAGAAGGAATCCGGTGGCTGCCCTCAAGGCTCGGTTTTGATCTTTGCCACTGGACTCTGTGACTCAGTTTGTTGGCCGACACTCATGGGACATGTAGCTGGGGCTTGTGGCATCCCACTGGGACTTTCCTAATCTCTCTTGCCTCTGTGGGTCTGTCTGGTCTTCTGGCCACACCCCCTCTCGACAGGGTAAACACCAGGAATTAGGTAAAAGGTGGTTTGGCAAAGGTCAGAAAAGGAAATGTCTTCAACTGCAATTAGCTCAGGACACATAAGGCCTTGCTGAGAAGGGACACCAAAGAGGAAGATCTCCACGGCCCTCAGCATGGGACCTGGGACCATCTGGAGAGGCAATTGTGTCAGTGCACACATGCGAGAAGAGTCTTGGGAGAGAAAGTGTTGGTGGTTTACCAGAAGGCTGCAATTTCAGAGAGTTCCTGCTGTGTCACAGCAAAGGTGACCTACTTAAGGCTTTGCGGACCTATGACTCTGACCTTTACACTTTCCTTGAAGACAAGGCCTCATCCTTACTAGGCACTCAGTAAATTCATTGTGGACTCACTCCCCCTTGCCACTTCACCTGGAAACTCTTTTACAAGGAAGAGGACATTCCACTTAGAGGACCACAAATAGGGTTGATTGGGTGCCCAGCTCTGTTCTTGAACAACCAAAAACTGGATTAGCAGCTGTCTGCTTCTCAGTGATTGCTAGAAGTTTCTTTCACATGATCCAGTTCATACATGGCCACTCCCCAGTTAAATGGATAATCAGGTCTCAGACCTGCAAGACTCTAATCAGAGAAATTATAAACCCATCTTTTGATGTGTCCCTCCCCCACCCCCAGCCCCACTCTCCAAATAGCTGACTAGGTCAAAACACTGCTTTTGTGTAGTCCACTCAAAAGCAATGATCATATC
Source organism: Lipotes vexillifer (assembly GCF_000442215.2). Taxonomy (NCBI): domain Eukaryota; kingdom Metazoa; phylum Chordata; class Mammalia; order Artiodactyla; family Lipotidae; genus Lipotes; species Lipotes vexillifer. Next base: position 3,408,470 of record NW_006787464.1, read on the forward strand.
ATGTTAAATATTACTAAGCTGTGGTACTTAACAATAGGCCAATAATGCCAGGTCACTTAGTTTACTGATTTGAGAGTAGTGTAGCCCCGGTGTTTATTGTCAAGGTAAAAAGATAAAGGTCTGAGCAAATATTTTTAAGCAGAAAATTCCTG
>NW_006787464.1:3408631-3420020 GCF_000442215.2 Lipotes vexillifer
ATAATATTAACAGTACTATGCTTAAGGATGAGGGCTTTACAGTCACACTCATTTGAGTTTGAATTTCTGCTCTGCCAATGTGCTGTGGCAATTTGGGATAGTTACTTAACCTCTCTGAGCCTCTATTTCTTCATCTGCACCCGAGAATGCTGAGTTTCTCGTGTTTCATGGAGCGGAGATTCCTCCAGGTGCACTCTGGTAATGAGCTTCTGGGGATGCCTGACAGGGAAGGCAGGTATCTCATGAAAAGCTGGGAGGAGGAACCAACACTGCGGCTGGGCTTCAGAGACTGGAATTGGATGCCAAGGCAGGAATGTGTGGATCTTTGCTCTAGGGCCCATCATTCACGTGGCTCAGCTGTTGTCCAGGAGTTGGCTTCTTCTTGAATCTGCTTCTCTTCCCTCTGTGAACCAGTTTTTCCAGCTTCTGCTTCTTTGTACCTTTGAATTACTTATGCCCTCAACTTACTCAGGCCCATCATGGCCTCGCTGGCCTTTCATCTTTCAACTTCAGTTTCTGCAATTAACTGATTTGCTTTATACAGCCCAATTTGAAATGTCTAAAAGCAAGAATCTATTTGGATAAGGCTTTTTGTGTTGTGATACCCTAAAAACTGCTGGCTGGCCATTGGATTTGTTGCTGTTGGGTCCCGGGCTCACCTCTGATCCATTCAGAAATGAGTGTGTATGTGTGTGTTTGAGGATGATCACATCAGATAAAGCCACTGAGGGCATCCCCTATTCAAGGAAGGTTGTAGGCAGGGAGTTTCCCTTAAAAAGGGTGACAGGCATGGTGATTAACATATGTGGTAAAAAAAAAAAACAAACCTCATAAGGTTGTTGTGAGGATCAAATGAGATAAAACTTGTAGAGGACCTAGCATGGAACTAGGGCACAGACCAAATGCTCAAAAGACGGTAGCTATTATTATATGATTCTTATTGTTATGATTATTATAATCTATTACACTAGCAGTACAGACTTGGTTCCCAAGGTACAGGGTAATTTGTAGGCCTCTAATAGAAAATGCACCTGGGGATTAGTTTTCTTAACTATATTTAGATCAGTGTTGCTAAAGGGCAAGAAGGGAACTGGGACCCCTATATGCACAACATCAAGGAATAAAAAACTCCTGGAGCAAACATTACAAAATATCTCTTAAAACCACAAATATGGTCCCATAAGCCTGTCTAAATTCTTTTACTGACTTCCCATTTTTCTTAAGGATAAATATATATATATATTTTTTTAATTTTTGGCTGCGTTGGGTCTTCGTTGCTGCGCATGGGCTTTCTCTAGTTGCGGCGAGCAGGGGCTGCTCTTTGTAGTGGTGCGTGGGCTTCTCATTGCCGTGGCTTCTCTTGTTGTGGGCTCTAGGCACATGGGCTCAGTAGTTGTGGCACACGGGCTCAGTAGTTGTGGCTCGCGGGCTCTAGGCACATGGGCTCAGTAGTTGTGGCACACGGGCTCAGTAGTTGTGGCTCACGGGCTCTAGAGTGCAGGCTCAGTAGTTGTGGTGCACGGGCTTAGTTGCTCCGTGGCATGTGGGATCTTCCCGGACCAGGGCTTAAACCCATGTCCCCTGCACTGGCAGGCAGATTCTTAACCACTGCGCCACCAGGGAAGTCCCTTAGGATAAATATTCTTTATTAGGCCTTATATGGTCTGCACCCCCTCCTGCCAGCGTGTGCGCACACACACACACGCACACACACACGCACACACTTCCCAGCTTCGGCCAGTGTGGTGAACATTCGACCATGGGTGCTGCAGCCACCCTGGCCTACTCCCAGGGCCCCACCACATATACCTGATCACATTCCACAAAGAGCGATGTGACACGCTTTTCTTCCTCTCCCTTCCCCAGTCCTTATCCTAGTTAGTTTCCACTCCTCTTTCGGCTCTCTGTTCAAATATCAGGAGAGCTTTCCCTAGGATAGGATCTTTTGTGATATGCATTCACAGAACCAAGTGTTTTTTTCTTCGGCTCATTGTTTCACTAAAGGGACTCTGTGGTTCATACCTGCTTCTCCCACTAGACCATGAACTCACAAGGGTGGACTGCGTCTGTTTTTGCTCATCTTTCTGTCTCCCAAAGCCTATGGTGCCTAGAACATGCAGGCACTCAGTGAAGATCTGTTGAACAAATGAGTCCAATGCTACCAATGCAACTAAATTGTTGCCTTTCTCAGAAGTTATGACAATACTGGAAGGTAAAAATAATGCAATATTAAGCCCTTTTTTTTTTTTAGTTGAAAGCACACATGCAGAGCTCACCAAAATTGACCCTGTTCTTTGCCCAAAAGAAATAACAACACACTTTTAAAAACTGTTATTATCCAGGCCACATTCATTGACCAGAATTCAATAAATTTAGAGATTAACAAACAGAGAACAACAACAAAAAATCTATACTCCTGAAATATAAAAACACACTTCTAAAGATCTCTTGGTTTAAAGAGGAAGTAAACTGCTTGGACTGGACCACAATGAAAACACACATCAAAACCAATGGGATATGGCCAAAGCAATTTTCAGAAGAAAACGCTAGCCCTACATTTATTTATTAGAACATAAAAAAAAGATTGAGAAGAAAACCAAACTGAAGCCAAAGTAAGTGGAAAGAAATGAATTAATGAATATAGAAGAAGAAATAATGAAATGGAGAAAACTCAGCAAATCTGATCAATAAAGCCACAGGTTTGCTTTTTTAAGGTTAAAAATTATTTGGCTAGAATGATTGATAAAAAAAAAAAAGAGAAAATACTTGATAGGTAATATCAGCCATGAAAAGGTATGAAATGTACACATATAGAGGATACTTTTTAAAGGGAACATTTGTGAACAACTTATACCAATGAATATGAGACCCACACGAAATGGATGATTTTCTAGGAAAATATAAGTAACCAAAATTTGTCCAAGAAGAAGTCGAAACATTAAACCAATAACCATGGGAGAAATTGAACTATTAAAAATGTACCTTCTTGGGGGCTTCCCTGGTGGTGCAGTGGTTGGGAGTCTGCCTGCCGATGCAGGGGACATGGGTTCGTGCCCTGGTCTGGGAAGATCCCCCATGGCGTGGAGCGGCTGGGCCCGTGAGCCATGGCCGCTGAGCCTGCGCGTCCAGAGCCTGTGCTCCTCAATGGGAGAGGCCACAACAGTGAGAGGCCCGCGTACTGCAAAAAAAGAAAAAAGAAAAAAGAAAAAAAAACAAAAACAAAAACAAAAAAAATGTACCTTCTGGGACTTCCCTGGTGGTCCAGTGGTTAAGAATCCATCTTCCAATGCAGGGGCCGCGGGTTCGATTGCTGGTCGGGGAACTAAGATCCCACATGCCATGGGGCAACTAAGCCTGCGTGCTGCAACTACTGAGCCCACACTCTGGCGCCCATGCACTACAACTAGAGAGAAGCCCACACACTGCAACTAGAGAAGCCTGCGCCACGACAAAGGATCCCTCATGCCACAACGAAGATCCTTCATGCCACATCTAAGACCCGACGCAGCCAAATAAGTAAATAAATAAATATATTTTAAAAAAATGTACCTTCTTCCAGCCCCTGCAAAGGGCATCAGGCTCAAAAAGCTTATGGGCAAGTTCTTTTCCTTGGCCCTTCCATTTGTCCAGGAAGCCTCAATATCCATATGGCGTCCGTTTAGGGAGGAAACCAGGAAGAGGGAAAGAGGAGACATGGTACCCCATCTAAAAGGAACTGTTTATGTTTAAATGTTAGACTACTCTTCAATTCAGATCCACTCTTGAGTGAATCTTTCCTCCCACTCACCAATGGATACGATTTGGTGAGGAACACCAAATCAGCATGGAAATTACATGTTTCCTTGAATATCTGAGTTATGAAGTGAGTGCATTTTGTGCTACCCTCTGCTTTTTATTTTTCTTTTATGAAAGTACATAATGAAATCTCAGAGTTCAAAGAGAGAAAGGCATTAAGATCTTGCAAAAGCAAAATGCTGATTTCATAAAAATAAATTGCAGAAGCTGTTGCATTTTGAAAGTGGGCCCCCAAAATGTTGGTGACCTTTCATTCCAAGAGCCACACCACAAGAGGGAAGTGGGGAGCAGGCATGGAGACTGGAAAACCCTGAAGACTCCCAGGGAGGTCTGACTTGTGCCAGGGAGGATAGAGGTTTTTATGTTCGTTTCAGTCCTCTTTGTGGTGATGATTAGTATGGTGTTGATCTTATTAAAGAAAGAGAAGTGAATTTCAGAATGAGCCTGAACAATTTCCACCCTGATTGGAATAAAATAGCAATAATAATAATAATGATTGGAGTCATGATTAGTGTACATCTTGCATGCATTATCACGTTGAATCTTCACTATGCTCTTATATTGATAGCGTCTATTAGTATCTTCAGTTTTACAGATGGGGAAACAGAGACTTAGAGATGGGTTTTTTGCCAATAAGGCCACCAATTCCTCCCCTCCCAGGACACACTTGGCCCTCCTCCCACCAAGTGTTATAGTCTATTTCCCCTCCCCTTGAGTCTCGGCTGGCTCATGGCGATCGTCATGGCTAGAATACATTGGAGGTGACACTGGGCTGATTCTGGCCCATGTTCTAAGACAGCTGGCAATGTGTGTCGTTGTTCTCTTGGAAGCCAGTTGCCATGGAAAGAAGTCTAACTGCCCTGTTGAGAGAGAAAGGCCTCATAGAAAAAGGGGCCGTAGCGGGGGGCGGCTTCCCTGGTGGCGCAGTGGTTGAGAGTCCGCCTGCTGATGCAGGGGACACGGGTTCGTGCTCCGGTCCGGGAAGATCCCACATGCCGCGGAGCGGCTGGGCCCCTGAGCCATGGCCGCTGAGCCTGCGTGTCCAGAGCCTGTGCTCTGCAACGGGAGAGGCCACAACAGTGAGAGGCCCGCGTACTGTAAAAAAAAAAAGAAGAAAAAGGGGCCAGTTTTTATGAGAAGCTATGAAGAAAGAAAGGCCCAGCCAAGCCCCCAGCGATTCTAGCCACCCCAGCTGAGGTGCCAGACATCTGAGTGAGGTGCTCTTGGTCACTTGAACCCAAGCCAAGCTCGCTGATGAATGCAGCCATGTGAGTGATCCTAGCGGACACCACCGTGTTGTACAAGAATTGACCAGTTTGACCCACAGAATTGAAAGGAATAATAAAATGGTTACTGTTTCAAGCCACTAGGTCTTAAGAGTGTTTTGTTACACAGCAACAGATATCTGAAACAAGAGGTTATCATCTTGTCCAAGGTCATGTAACTTATAAGCAAGTGGGAAGGCCAGGCCTTGAGGCCAGGTCTTTCTCACTCCTTTGTCTGAGGTTTTAAAGGCTGAATGATACTAAAAGAAGGAGCAACATGACCCAAGTTTATAAATCATTAAGGATACGGAAATTATTAGCAGAGGTCTACTCAATCACAGTACGTGAGAGCTGACGGAAGAATGAGGAAGAGAAGAAAGGACACATTAAGAATGGAAATGAGCTTCCAGAAGTTAGAAAAAAAGCTTTTTTAATGGTAAGTTGTTTCTGATGTACAGTTGATTCACAATATTATATTAGTTTCAGGTGCACAACAGAGTGATTCAATATTTTTATAGATTATGCTCCATTGAAAGTTATTATAAAATATCGGCTATATTCCCTGTGCTGTATAATTTATCCTTGTAGCTTATTTATTTTATACATAGAACTTTGTACCTCTTAATCCCCTACCCCGATCTTGCCCTCCCCCTTCCCTCTCCCCACAGGTAACCACTAGTTTGTTCTTTGTATCTGTGAGTCTATCGAGTAGTTATTGAGTATCTACAAAGCTTGTGGCAATTTTTTAGTTGCTCCGGGTGGTTTGGATGTGAATGCACTTGATCGCAGGATGATATCAACCTAATCTGAGGAAGAAACATGAATAAAAATGACACTAGAAAATGTAAAACGGTGTAGCCACTAACAAAACTAAACAGTTTGCCATTCCATGAAAAATTTTAAATGGAATTTTAAAATACCATACCAGCAATCTCTACTTCAAGTGAAAGAATTGCCCAAACAAATATTTGCACACCCATGTTCATAGCAGCATTATTCACAAGAGCCAAAAAGTGGAGGCAACACAGGTGTCCATCAAAGGATGAATGGATAAAGAAAATGTGCTATATACATTCAGTAGAATATTGCTCAGCCTTGAAAAGGAGGGAGATTCTGACACACACTCTGTAACGTGGGTGGACCTGGAGGACATTATGCTAAGTGAAATAAGTCAGTCACAGAAGGGCAAATACTCTGTGATTCTGCTTATATATGGTACCTACAAGTAGTCAAATTCATAGAGACAAGAAGTAGAATGGTGGTTGTCAGGGGCTGGGGAGAGAAGGGGATAGGAAGTTATTTATTTATTTTTTTTATGGGTCCAGAGTTGTAGTTTGGGAAAATGAAAAAAGTTCTGGAGATGGATAATGGTGATAGTTGTAAAACAATGTAAATGTACTTAATGCCTCAGACTGTATACTTAAAAAAAGATTACAGTGGTAAATTTTATTTTATGTACATTTTACCACAATGATAAAAGAAGTGAATTATTCATTATTAAAACATTAACACTGTACAAGGCAGAGAGTAGTGAGGGGAATAAATCCAGGCAGAGGGGGATGGAACCAGTGGTGGGGGGGGTCATTATGCGTTGACACTGGATGAGGTTCCACACAGTCTTTGTATCATCCAGTCTTCCCAATAGCCCAGGGAGGTAATTGGTATTATACCATGTGATAGCAAGAAGTAAATTTATGGAGTTAATTGACATAGGATGTGTCATAAACACAATTTGTCACAGTGTTACAAATTGATTCAAAAGTTTTAATAGAGATAAGCATGCCAGATCCAGAATGAATATTTAACAAAATGTAGAAATGTTAGAGGGATAGTATTTTTTTTATATTTAAAACTTAATTCCATAGAGGAAAATAATGTTACTATACCAGATTTCTTTTAAAAGTTTACTTTTTTCTCATTACAAAAATAATAAAAAATTATGTAGACTAGTTTAAAAATATAGAGTGTAAAGAAGAAAATAAAATCCATGCATAATCTCACCCCCAGGGATACCCTGTTAATTTCAGTATATATCCTTCCAGTCATTTATTTTTCCCTGCATTTATAGATCTTCCTCCAAACTGAAAACATTTACCAGGTATATTTTATTTATTTATTTATTTTTGCAGTACACGGGCCTCTCACTGTTGCGGCCTCTCCCGTTGCGGAGCACAGGCTCTGGACGCGCAGGCTCAGCGGCCATGGCTCACGGGCCCAGCCTCTCCGCGGCATGTGGGATCCTCCCAGACCGGGGCACGAACCCGTGTCCCCTGCATCGGCAGGCGGACTCTCAACCACTGCACCACCAGGGAAGCCCTACCATGTATATTTTAATATCCTGAGTTTTAAATCTTAGGATATAAGGGAACCATTTTCTCACATCACTAAATGTTCTTTAAAACTTGATCTGTAATGACCTGTCATGATATACATAGGCCCAAATTTTATCAAACCTCTCTTATTCAACATTTAGAGGGTTTGCATTTTTTTCTCCTTTAAATAACAGTGTAATATCCACCCATGTATATAAATCTCGACCATGTATCTAATTATTTCATTCGAATAGATTCCTAGGAGTACACCAAACGTTTTAATGTCACTGTCAGAGACAAAAAAATCATTCAGAGAGATTCCGGTTTTGAATCAGGATGGAGAGTATACTATTTTATGTAAAGATGCATCTTTGGATTATGCCCTTAAAAATTATCTGTGCCTCTGATAGCTCACATAAATTTATACACAATTTATTTATAGTTCAGCTAAATAAGTAATTTATGTATAGTTCCGACCAGTAAATCCGTATGTGTTATTTTATCTCAGCAACTCACATTGCCTGGCACATAGCAGATATTTAATACATATTTGTTGGATGAATGTCTCCTGAATGAAATCTTTCATAAATAAAGATACTTCCGGCATGAACATGAGGACGTAAAACTGAAAATGTGGAATTACAGGTGCTCTCACTTCGGTGTATGATTCGCAGGCCCAGGAGGCTTTGTGCATGTTTTGCGGGAGAAGCGCCGTTCCATAGCGACTGCAGTCTGGGAGGATGCACTGGACTCAGAGGAGCTGGAGCCAATCATCTGGCGCAGAGTCTGAGAAAGTCCCGCTCTCCTGCCCACGGCAGTGCTGAGCTTCTCTGGCGAGCAGGGTGGATGGCCAAAGTTCTTGGTCTCCAGTTGTGTGCACACAGCCTGTGTTACTCCTGCCTGTTTTGTGTCACCAGAGCCCTGGGGATGGCAAGCGATCTGCCCAGAAGTATAAAACCGTCCTTCTACTGAAAGAAATTTCAGAATGAGAAGGTACCTTGAGATGCCTGGCGACCTCAGAAAAGATAGCCAGAAACGGCACAATATGAAACAAAAGGGTTCTCCGAGATTTGGCATCCTAGATCCACTGACCTCTCTCCATCAGAGAGGGCTCCGCTTCCCATAAGCTGTTGCCTTTACAGGACCTCAACACAGATGCTCCTCCCCATCCTCAGAGTTTGCAAAGCTCAGTCCCAAGAGGAAAGTTTCTGTCCTACAGGTGGCGTGAGAATGTGAGCAGCAAGCACGGAGTGGCATAAAGGAGGCTACAGTGAGCGGTAGGAAGAAAGAGGGAGTGGGGATGCAGGGAACCCGAGACTCCACTCTCAGTCTTTCTGAGTGACCTTGGTCAAGTCACTGAACTCATGTATTCACTTGGGGAACATTCGAATGATCCCTGTGTCCTAGAACAGCACTGTCGAAGAGAAATCTAAAGGAAGTCACACATGTAATTTAAAATTTTCTAGCTGTGACTATAGGAAAGTAAAAAGAAGAGGTGACATGAATTTCAACATATTTTACTTAACCCAATATGTTCAAAATATTACCATTGTATTGCACAATCAATATAAAAATTATTTGTGACATTTTTTCATCCTTTTTTCCATATTAAGTCTTCAAAATGCGGTATATGTCTTATATTAGGGCACCTCTCAATTCAGATGCTATGTTCTCATTGGAAGTAGTCAACCTATATCTAGATTTCATAAAATTTACAGTTGCAAAAGTAGATTCACATTCCTGAATTGTTCCCAGCATATTTAAAAGTTCTCAAGTTACTGAATTCAGTTTTAAATTTAAATTAATTAGAGTCTAATATAATTAAACATTCAGTTCCTCTGTCTCATTTCAAACTAGCCATATTTCAAATGTGTGCCTAGTGGCTACTGTTTTGGACTACAGAGTTCTAGCGTTCGGGGTGCAGACTTGTTTGATGTTGAATCCTGTCCTCTAGATTTCAATCCAGTAGGGAATTCAGGCAAAAAAACCCCCTAACAATTACAATATGAGAAGCCCTGTTATCTAAAGCAGTTGGGTCTAGAGACTGGCTGGTTCCATTGTAGCCAGTCTAGTAAAGGAGGGAGTTGTGAGAGTGTTACCTAACTTTAACATGTCTTAAATTTAAAACATATGAAAGTACATTCATTCGGCAATTTTATGGGGTATGGTCAAGAGGTTTTCTCTGAATAAGGATTTGCTGCTTGGAGTTTTGAGTTACCACCCCTGTTGGTGGTGATCAGTCAGATCTATTGTGCAAGAACAATAATTTTCAACACGTGGGAAAAAATTCAGAGTTGTGAATGAAGGCCAAGGTCAAAGGCTAGCTGTAGCAAAGCAAGAAGCTGGCCCGTAGCCACTGGAGCAGACACTTGGGCCAGAGACCCTTAATGCTGCTGAATGACTGTCTGTTTATACACCATCTTCACTCCCTTCTCTGCCAAAGAGAACTCTGGGTCTATTCAGAAAGTGAGTAGAGATCTCTTAATCTCATGGAAGACGGGCGTCTACCCCAGACCAAGGAGATGAATCATGAGTGGCTTAAATCTTTGCCAGTAAGTGGCTACAGAGATAGGCATATGGTTCAGTTCTGGCCAAGGAGATTTCAGGGAAAATCTGCTGAAGAGCTTCTATCAAAGACTTTTTTCTTGGAAAGATGAAGCCTCAGGAGGAGAATATCCTTGGCCTTTGCCCCTTTCTTCACGCTTGGAATGAAGTTCTGTGGGAGTCACAGCTGTCACCGTGTGACCATAGGGAAATTAGCCTAAGGACATGCAAAACAATTTCACTGAGGATGGCAGAGTAAGAACAAAAAAACCCTTGGGCCCCTTGGGGTATATGTGGGCAGCTATAGCAACTGTGGACCTCTTGTTTTGTGTGATAATTAAACATCTTTATTATTGAAGCCACTGTTAATCAAGCATCCTGTTATTGGAAGCTGAACGCATTCTAAACATGTATTCTCCAGGTTACAGAATGTGCTTTCCAGGTGTGTACCATGGTGAAGATACCATACAGCCTCTGAAACACACACGCCCGACCAATCACCCCAACAACCAGATAGCAGGTGTTCGCCATTGAGTCTTCTTTGCCTTCTCTTATTCTAGGTCTTGGAAGATAGTAAAGATGTCCCTTGTTGATTTTAACCTGAGCCAGCTCTTCTATAGTTTGTCATATATCATGACAACTCAGTAAATCATCACTAAGCATAAGGATTCCGCTTTTCCTTTATCATTTTACCTATTCATCAAGGTCCCTTGAGGCTCACCTTCTCCAGGAAACCTCTGTGATTCCATCCAACCCCAAGGGGTGCTTCCTTATGAGGACTTATGGTATTTATTCAATAGATAATTACATTCTCTTGCAGCACCTTTTGTTTTTATTATCTTAAATTTATATGCATCTAGCTATCTTAAGGGCATGATGCACTAGGTGTTATACTTCTTGTTTCTCTCATAGCATCTAGTACCAGGCAGGCACTTGGCTGGTGTTCAGAAAAAAAATCTGTAAAGTAGGTCAGTGAAAGAACAAAAGAGCAAAGCCAGGTATCCTCACTTTGTTGATTGTGGAGTGGTACAGTAATTAACTTAAATAGTGTAAGCCAGTTGTGAATTGATGGTCTAGATGATTATTATTACATTTTACACTGATCTGATTCTTATACGGATTCTTACATTTAACTCAAATATTTGACTTAATATTTATTCCTATTTCTTAAGGCCTTTGCCAATTTTGTATTCATGATATTCTTAACCACTTGACTGAAGCTCTAATTTTTTCCACTATATTTCTTTCTTTTTTCTTTTTTTTTTTTTTTTTTGCTGTATGCGGGCCTCTCACCGTTGTGGCCTCTCCCATTGCGGAGCACAGGCTCAGGACGCGCAGGCTCAGTGGCCATGGCTCACGGGCCCAGCCGCTCTGCGGCATGTGGGATCTTCCCGGGCCAGGACACGAACCCGTGTCCCCTGCATCGGCAGGCGGACTCTCAACCACTGCGCCACCAGGGAAGCCCTTTTTTTT
>NW_006787464.1:3420175-3421893 GCF_000442215.2 Lipotes vexillifer
CCGGTACGCGGGACTCTCACCGTCGTGGCCTCTCCCACTGCGGAGCACAGGCTCTGGGCGCGCAGGGTCAGCAGCCATGGCTCACGGGCCCAGCTGCTCCGCAGCATGTGGGATCTTCCCGGACCGGGTCATGAACCCGTGTCCCCTGAATTGGCAGGCGGACTCTCAACCACTGTGCCACCAGGGAAGCCCTCCACTATATTTCTTTTACTCATATTGCAAAGAACTTATTCTAAACCTCTTTCCACTCCTTTCTTGAAACTCTCTCCTCTCACATTTCTGCCACCCAGGGCTTCCTTCAAATATTCCTTTTGGGGACTTCCCTGGTGGCACAGTGTTTAAGAATCCGCCTGCCAATGCAGGGGACACGGTTCAATCCCTGGCCCGAGAAGATCCTGCATGCCACGGAGCAACTAAGCCCATGCGCCACAACTACTGAGCCTGCGCTCTAGAGCCCACGAGCCACACCTACTGAGCCCACATGCCACAACTACTGAAGCCCGCACACTCTAGGGCCTGCATGCCACAACTACTGAGCCCATGCACCACAACTACTGAGACTGCATGCCACAACTACTGAAGCCCGTGCGCCTAGAGCCCGTGCTCCACAAGAGAAGCCACAGCAATGAGAAAACTGCACCGCAACGAAGAGTAGCCCCCGCTCGCCACAACTAGAGAAGAGCCTGCGTGCAGCAATGAAGACCCAACACAGCCAAAAAAATAATAAATAAAATAAATTAATTTTTTTAAACTATTTAAAAAAAATTTTCCTTGTGAACTGTGTTCCACCACCCCGTCGGCCTCCCCAACTTGACAGCCTCTGAAGGCCTGGACAGAGAGGGAAAGCCCGACTCTAACACCTGGTGTTACATTAGAATGGGACCAAAATTAGTGTGGGATGTTCTGCCTGAAGAACCAAGAATTGAAACAGCCTAAATCCCCAGGGCATGCTGTGGGTACAAACACAGGAAGCCAAGGGCCAGCGCTAGTTTCTAGAGGCAAACAGAAAGGTCAAATTTCAGCAGCTCTGCCTGAGCTGGAAAGAAGTAGAAGCAAGCTAGAAATGGAGCAAAGAGGGTCCTGGGCATTTCAAAGAGAGCCTGGAGGGGCCTCATTTCCCATTATCAATCAGAAGCCTCATGCTACACACAGAAGAATGAGGGGACACTTCCTTTTCATCTTTTTCCTTTCCCAGCCTCACATCTTTTAGAGGTAACTTTGTCTGGCTATTCTATTTATTAAACAATGTTTATTCCCTCCATACCCTCTGATGATTGGGTTGTACCAGAGTCGACAGGACACTTGCCAGGCTGTCTGCACATTTGCAATTGAAGGGCACTGGCACTTTGGACACGTCCAAGGACTTCAGTAGGACAGTGTTTTCCTGAGGCTGCCCGCCTTCTTGGAGAGCCTCTTACATGCCTGGTCTCAACAGGAAATAGGCAAGGAGGGGGGGGCGGGGGAAAGGGAGAGAGGCTATAAAATGTGGACAGCAAAATGCTCATATTAGAGACTGCTTAGAAAAACAAACAGATCCATATCTGATCCTAGAACAGCAATGTCCAGAGGGCAGCCAGAAGCCCAGTGGAGCAAGTAAAAGATAACAGACAGCGAGCAGCAGGCAGCAACTGACAGGTTTCTCAGAGCAGGCAGGGGGGAAGTCTGAGCAATTACCCAGGGTTGAAGCTGATATCCACAGCGCAGGGAAAGAGATGGAA
>NW_006787464.1:3422526-3423626 GCF_000442215.2 Lipotes vexillifer
GGAAAGAGATGGAACAATGCCAACAAAGACTTAGGGGTAAATGGGGGCATCAGAGGGAAATATGAACAAAGCTTCCTATTTGCCATAAGATACCAGAGAAAGAAAGTTCCAGATCAAAAAGATAGATTGGGTCCTCTAGGAGGAAGGGAGGGGGAGGAAGGGAGGAGGGTGGGAATGGATTTTCTAGTACAATTGCTTAGAAAACTTCTGATTTTTTTCCTTTTTACAATGATGAGCTCAAGATGAGCTCACTGGGGACATTGTCACGGCAGCCCACAGCTGCCACAGTAAAAGGGCAAGGGCTTCTATAAGTGCAAAGTCACTGCCTTGACTCACTGAGGGGACTCCCTGAGGCCTTAGATATCTATTGCTGGTGGCCCCAGATTAGGCCACTGGCTGCAGTGACAGAGCAACGAGGCAGGCACAAGGGGAGAACTCTGGTTCCCGAATGCAGCCAGGAGGACCTTGATCTATGCGACAAGTTTTCACTGCTTAGGAAGATGGTCGGTCTAGGGGTAGAGAGGGCTCTCCTCAAAGGCAGGCTCTGCGGGGCATTGCGACAGATCTGATGGGATAAGATGAAATAATACTGTCTGTGTGTGTGTGACAGTGACTCTCCTTATTTGTACCAGGAAGCCTCTGTAAGAGCATGGGTCTGTTTAGGTATGCAGTGCTCAGCACTTCTTTGGCGTGTAGCCTCCCTTGACCTTCTGCCACATCCTCTGGCCGAGTTCCAAACCTGGATGGTTTCCATGATCCATTTTCTCCACCTTGCCCTGGATCCCTGAGCCTACCATGTGACCTGGCCTGCCATATGTCCATCTGCCTCGCAGACATCCTGCCATCCTTCTAAAGATTTCTCCTCTGTTTCTGAGCACACTTGCCACCAACTTTCTTCACTCCTGCCTTTAATAAAAAGGAATTCCTGATACTTGCAGCCCCTCTCCTCCAACACACACGCCACTGGGTCCTTTCCTTGTCTCTGGCCTTTGTTCATCTTCCTGTATCATCTCCCAGTCGCACTCCTCTCCACAATGGCTGTGAATCTTTTCTTTCCTCCAGCCCCAGCCTCACTTTCACCGCCCCTCCCCCCCCCCCCC
>NW_006787464.1:3423857-3425603 GCF_000442215.2 Lipotes vexillifer
CCCCTTCCCCCGCCCCCCCCCCCCCCCCCGTTCCTGCTCTAGTCAGCAAATGACGTCACCTCTATACTTAAGGATAGGTCATCTGAAATCCTCTCCAGAGTCCTGTGACTCTCCTTGTCTTCCCATGGTTCCTGGCCACATAAACTCCACTGTAGCCAGGATCCCACCCGTGCCCATCTCCTCCTGACCCTTGCATGGTCACTCATTCTCCCAAACTCCTACATTCCTCACCATTCCCTTTAAGCCTCTTCTCTTTTGCATGAAAGAAGGGTTTTCCACCCTAGCTGTATTTCAGATCACCCGAGCCACCTTAAAAAAGTGTAGATATATCCAAAAGAATTGAAAGCAGGATCTTGAAGAGATATTTGTACACCTATGTTCATAACAGCATTATTCACAATGGTAAAGGTCAAAGCAACCTAAGAGTCCGTCTGCAGCTGAGTGGACAAACAAAATGTGCTATATGCATACAATGGAATATTACTCAGCCTTAGAAAGGAAGGAAATTCTGACATAAGCTGTATAACATGGATGGACCTTGAGGATATTACACTAAGTGAAATAAGCCAGCCACAGAAGGACAAATACTGTATGAATCTGCTTATAGGAGGTACTTAGAATAGTCAGTCATAGAAATGGAAAGTAGAATGGTGGTTGTCAGGGGAAGGGGGAGGGGGAAGAGTTATTGTTCAATGGGTATTGAGTTTTAGTTCGCAAGATGAAAGGAGATCTGGAGATGGCTGGGGGTGATGGATGCACAACAGTGGGGATGCACTTAATGCCACAGAGCTGTACACTTAAAAATGGTTAAAATGGTAAGTTTTATGTATATTTCACCACAATTAAAAAAAAATAATAATAAAAGGAAGGATGCCCTTTCTCCAGCCCAGATGCCCGATGTCAGAATCTCCAGGTGGAGAACACTTCTCATTCATCCAACAGACAGTGACTCTGTGCCAGGCACTGTGCTAGGGGCTGCGAGTCCAGACACGCAGCACACACCACCCCTCCTTACAGAGCTCTCGGCCCATTGAAGTGAATTCCTGCAGGATGGGCAGATGCAAAACGTGCGTGGGAGATGAGAGGGCAGCTCTCAACCCTGGGGTGGGAGGGTGGAGGTGAGCAGAAGTATTCTGGGAGGCAGCACTGAGTTACCTCCACTTCCTCACACCATCCTCCCTTTCACTCACTCCCTGCAACTGGACTATTTGCTCACTCTGCTAAAACCTTTCACAGGTTTAAATGCCCCGGGCACTTCTCACCCAGCCCCTCGTGTATGCACTCACGTTTTTGAAGGTTTCTGATGAGCTCCTAACCGACAAACACTGGCATATTCCACGTGGAATGATCTCTGGATCACGCTATGGGTTTGCCCAGGCACTCAGGAACAGATCTTCCCCGCCCCCGCCACCGCCGCCCCCCGCTTCCTGTTAGGTTGGGGCCGTGCACCTGGGCTCTGGCAAACGGGGTACAAGAAGAAGTGATGCCAGCCACTCCGAAGTCAGACCCTCAAAAATCCCCCCACCCCACCTTTCTTGGCATCACCAGCAACTCCTGCCTAACGTGGACAAACCATAGCACCCGTCTTGCTGTGAGTGAAAAACAAACCTTTATGGGGTTAAACCAACTGAGAATTGGGGATTTTTCTGTTGCAGCTGCTGACTTTAAATACCTGGATAGTTCTCCGTTTCTATTCACTAAGTTCAGTCAACACTTTTTTTTTTTTTTTTTTTTTTTTTTTTTTTT
>NW_006787464.1:3425836-3445084 GCF_000442215.2 Lipotes vexillifer
GGGTCTTCCCGGACCGGGGCACGAACCCGTGTCCCCTGCATCGGCAGGCGGACTCTCAACCACTGCGCCACCAGGGAAGCCTTGAGTCAACACTCTTCTAGACTGTTGTACCAGGCAGGCAGCTATGAGTCTTCTCACTAGTCTTATTTTCTCTTCAGGATACAACTGGGGACCATCCTCTTGACATTTGCTCTCTGGGTCTTGGTCACAGGGCTTTCTGCTGGGTTTCCTCTTATTTCCATGGTCTCCTTCATTCTCCTCCTCTCTTTACTCAAGATGAAGGCCTTTCCCAAGCGTTTTGCCCTTGGTGTCTCTTCCTGTCTAACTCAGTGTGTCAGTTCAAGGAGAGGGAACAGGATCAGGTGGGAGAGCCTCGTAGCACATAGCACGATGCAGATCTGACACCTGTAAAGGCAGAGAGGAAGGAAGGAGGACCGGGCTGCTGTTGTGCAGCTCTGAGCTCTGGAGGATTTGTTGGAGGATTGCTGTGTTGGGCAGGAATGTCCTGGCTGTAGTACCTTTGCCATACTCTGACAGTAGCAGGGAGCAGCCCGGGGAATGTCACCTCCATGTGAATGCTGCGTGCACCCCCGGGGGACAGGGATGCAGCAGCTGGGAGCTGTCAGCTGTGTTGTCCTCACATCCTGTTCTCTTGGAGGGAGATCCGAGGGTGCACTCCCTTGGCTGCTACATCCTCTACTCTCTCTTGTCCCTGCCCTTGGAGGCTC
The DNA here is from genome assembly GCF_000442215.2 of Lipotes vexillifer. Classification (NCBI taxonomy): domain Eukaryota; kingdom Metazoa; phylum Chordata; class Mammalia; order Artiodactyla; family Lipotidae; genus Lipotes; species Lipotes vexillifer. The sequence continues at coordinate 3,426,565 of NW_006787464.1, forward strand.
CCTGGTTCTGGCGGGTCCACTAGCACTTGACATTCAGCGAGGGTTAAGTACAAGACTCAGACCATCTGTGAGAGCATAATTTGGATACGTGGCTCAGCGCAAACTTGGTCTTCTCTGTGAGGCTATTCTCCCCTGTGCAACCCCTTCCGTAACACTTGTGCACCCACTGCCATCTCAGCACTTGTCAAATTGCTTTTAAAAAAAATTTTAAGTCTATTTTCCCCAATGGTTTGCGAGCATGACACATATTTGTCTTTGTATCTCTATAGCTTGATACTTTATGAGACATATAATAGGTGCTCAACTGTTTGTCGGATGAATTATACAGAACTGATAACTGGGCTGACAGCATAAAGTGTGGAAAACTGAATAAGCTGGGAGAAAGGAGTTGTGTTCCAGTCCTAGCTCCAACAGTACTAGCTCTGTGAACTTGGGCAAGTTGCTTAACATCTTTGACCCTCATTGTCTTGTCTATCAAAAGGAAGTGACCTTTATTCCCGTCTTACCCCTAGGGTAAGCTGTGACAAAGTGAGAGTGGCATGGACATATATACACTACCAAACGTAAAATAGATAGCTAGTGGGAAGCAGCCGCATAGCACAGGGAGATCAGCTCGGTGGTTTGTGACCGCCTAGAGGGGTGGGATAGGGAGGGTGGGAGGGAGACGCAAGAGGGAGGGGATATGGGGATATATGTACACGTATAGCTGATTCACTTTGTTATAAAGCAGAAACTAACACACCATTGTAAAGCAATTATACTCCAATAAAGATGTTAAAAAAAAAATGAGCTGCTGGTATCTATTCTCTTCTAAAGATGTAATTATTGTGACTACAGTCACCAAAAAAAAATGGTTTCTTATTCTCTTACTATGTGATAAAAGAATATACCATATTTCCCTCTTTTAGACCCAAACAATGCCATATTATGGGCAAAATTTTGAAATGATAGAGTGAAATTCTATGGTAAATGAATTATTGAATACCAAAACCAAACAAATACTTAAGAGGACACATGAAATCATTTCAATAGACACATGAAGCTTATTTTGAGTGTTATACAAAATTATCCAAGTAGTATGGTCAACATAGATAATCTATCATATATGACTCAAACCATATACTTCTGCATTAGGAACCCTGATATCCTGTTTAGCTGTCTATATCGTAACATACTGAACCATTGCCAAATCATTTCAGTTTGTGTTGTGTAAAATAAGTCCTACTCTCTACAATACTAGACTATAGTTTTGGTTTCTTCAATTTTTTCCTCCAGGTTCTGTGTAACTTACATGTAGACAAATGCTATCTGACATGTTTTTTCTCAATGTCTAGTGGTAAAGATGGTTCAGATTTTTCTAGTGATGCGTATTGTTTTCTTTTAAACATATGCATTAATACGTATAAGTACATTAAGCCAAATAAAATCAACTTGAAAATGAAAACCAAAATATGTACTTGGTAAACACACTGGTTTGCTTAAATGAAATACTAAAATATTTTGCTATTTTTTCAAATGTTAATCTGCAACCAATTTAACCTATCCTAAATTCTTTAATGTGATTATTTATTCAAAATATTTTTAAAAATTGTTTTATAGGCTTATAGAATGTTTTACAAAAATCTCTGTCTGCTTTCTTTAAATGTTATCCTAGCATAACCATAGAATAGAAAATGTGGTTTGTGGGTCTGGATTGTTTCCGTTTCATATTCTCTACATATAATTATTTTAGAACACTATTTCAATAGGCAATTTTGACAAGCAGAGTAATAGAGACAGTTGGCATAAGTGTGGCAGCAAACCCACTACATTCCATGTGTAATGTAACCATGCCTTTCAATTCTCTTTTTGTGCCACCTACTGAAAGTGTGACTTTGGACAAGTTATTTAAAAACTCTAATCCTCAGTTTCAGTTTCCTTTTCTGTAATATAGGGATAACAGTAGTACTTCATAGGATTGGCTGGAAGGTTAAATGAGTTAAATCATGTCTAGTGCTAAGCGTAATATCTAACCTATAGTGAACATTCCAAGTTAACTATTATTTTTAACATAGTTTTCATGCGGCTAATTTTAATCAAATTCTCTAATGGGTTTTTCTCACAAATAATAAAATAGCATCAAGGCTCGTGTCAGTAATATAAAACTGCCCATGTTTTAAGTAATGCAACGATACATTGTCATCTTTTTGTTACAAAACACAAGAATTCAGCATCAGAAAGATAATTTCCATGTGATGGAGGGCAATAGATCAAGCAACCTAAATTATCTTCCCAAGGAGTTGTCTGCAAATTTCCACTTTCCTTATCATGCTGATGCCAGGTATTATGCTGCTGCATATTCAAAGTTCTGCCACAGTATAGACAAAATATTTGCCTTTGATTCCCATTTGGTTTTGACATGAGGTCGAAATTTCCAAATTACTTCCCTCAGTACTAATCCTGAGCAAAACTAGTCATGGAAGGAGGAAATACAAGCAATAAAAGAATAGCCCACTCTACAGTGTACTACTTCCTTATGCTAGTTTATCTAATTTAATTTCCAAATGCTCAGCTTTTTCCACAAGAAAACACAAATCGTGTATCCGAAAGGAAAGCCCGTGCCAATAGGAACACTGCCAAAAACAACAGGCAGAAAGCAATAAATGTATTAAAAGAATAAGCAGTATGGCTATCTTTTGTCTACTGGCAATGGAACTTTGAGTTGATGGAATCACCTGGTTATGTGACACAAAGTAGACATAACCTCTGGCATTAGCTCTCTTTTGGAGGCTGCTGGTGATCCATTCAGCCAGATTAGAAAGAGTCCAAGAGTGTTTCAACCAAGGTGCTCAGTCAAGTCCTGCTAGAGAGGAAATGGTTGCCCTGCCTCTATCATGCTCTCTCCTCCACTGCCCATGCCTTTCAAAGTTGCTCATTTAATATTACATATAAATACAGGCTGCATAAGGAACAGACCTGCTCATTTTATGTGGCCAAATGGTTTGCTCTCATGTGTGAATTACCCCAGTGCATGTGTGCTTCTTGGTCTCCTAATGGGCATAAAACTAGAGAAGAAATAGTCTGGCTTTCTGAATGCCCTAGAGGGGTGGGATAGGGAGGGTGGGAGGGAGACGCAAGAGGGAGGGGATATGGGGATATATGTACACGTATAGCTGATTCACTTTGTTATAAAGCAGAAACTAACACACCATTGTAAAGCAATTATACTCCAATAAAGATGTTAAAAAAAAAAAAAGGAAGTGACCTTAATTAAGCACCCACTTTAAAGTAGGCATTTCACACATGGTAACACACTTAATGGGAGTTATCTGCCCACCCCAAGGATAAGGTTATTGTGAGCATTAGCAAATACCTGGGGTGTGAAAGCACTAGGCAAACTCTAAAGCTCTGTGTAAGCTATAGTTTTACCACTTTTGGGCACACAAATCCCAAATCTTTATTTCTCCCCTAGCCTGTGTCCGGAGTTCCAGGCTGGCACACCAGATTAAAGACACCCCTTGCTCACAGAAACTGACCAGCAAATGTCTTATTTCAGTATTGCGTTCTCTCCATATCGGACCCTAACCATCTTTTCTGGCCTCACTTTACTTCCCTGTAAGGCAGACCCTTTGCAGGGGTCAAAAGGGCCTAGTTTCACGAGCAAGTCTGCTCCTGCCCAGACTCTAAGCTTTTGCTGGCGATTGCCCCCTGCTTTGGGAAGACTTTATCCCTCTCTGCCTGTAGAAATCTTGCCATATTTAAAAGCCAATCTCAGATCCCACTGCCAAGAGGTCTTTTGTGCCCACTCCCTTCAAAGTGATCTCTCTTTCCTCTTACTTCTACTACTCCTACTCATAGTACTGCTCGTTCTAATATTACCATTACTGTTTTTCTTTTTTTCTTTTTAAATAAATTTATTTATTTATTTATTTTTGGCTGTGTTGGGTCTTTGTTGCTGTGCACAGGCTTTCTCTAGTTGTGGCTCACGGGCTCTAGAGCGCAGGCTCAGCAGTTGTGGCACACGGGCTTAGTTGCTCCATGGCATGTGGGATCTCCCTGGACCAGGGCTCAAACCCGTGTCCCTTGCATTGGCAGATGGATTCTTAACCACTGCGCCACTAGGGAAGTCCCTTACCATTACTGTTATTAGCCTGTAGTTAAAAGACTGCCTGGGTTTGTATCCCTTGATTCTACCATGTATTAGTTCTATGATCTTTGGAAAATTAATTAATCTCTCTATATTTTAGTTCCTCATCTGTAAAGTAGTCATAAGAATCCTCCCACCTCACAGAGTTACTATGAAGAACCAAATGCAATGCTACAGGTAACTAGTTGCTCCTGGCATGTGGGATCTCCCTGGACCAGGGCTCAAACCCGTGTCCCTTGCATTGGCAGATGGATTCTTAACCACTGCGCCACTAGGGAAGTCCCTTACCATTACTGTTATTAGCCTGTAGTTAAAAGACTGCCTGGGTTTGTATCCCTTGATTCTACCATGTATTAGTTCTATGATCTTTGGAAAATTAATTAATCTCTCTATATTTTAGTTCCTCATCTGTAAAGTAGTCATAAGAATCCTCCCACCTCACAGAGTTACTATGAAGAACCAAATGCAATGCTACAGGTAACCTACTCCGTATTGTTATAGCACGATTCCCATAATGACCCTGAGAAGTATGTGCTGCTATAGTCTTCATTTTACAGATGAGAAAACAACTGTCTGCCCTTTAAATGTGGCATTTAATTAACAAGATAATTTCATGCAGCAGGGTTAATTTTTTTTTTTTTTTTTTTAGCAATAAAAATTCTGGACTTTAATAGACTTCTTGGCACTTAAATCCATTTCTCAAACCTGGATAAACAGGAACACAATTTACATATATATTTTTAAATTAACTAGTGTTAAAATAGAAAAAGGTCCTAAAAAAACAAGGAAGTGTAGGATGAATGGTTGTAATACTTTGTAGTAGACTGTTTGCAGAAGTGGCCACAAATGTCCCATTCTCTGAGTCCACATTTTTAAAAATGTGACTCAGCAGCTCCTCTATTCAAGACATGGTGCCTATATCCCCACCTCTTAAATCTGGGCTGGCCTTACCACCTAAAATGGGGAAGTGATGGTGGACTAGTAATGGGCCTTGTCCTCAACAGACTTTATGTTCCTTTACATAAGCTAGCCTCTTGGAAGATGAGAGACCGTGTGAAGCTGAGCCGAATCAGCCCAGTTGTCCCTTCTAAGTCCTTAGATATATAAGCCCCACCATGGCAGGGCTAGTTTTATTGAGTTCTGACTACACTCAGGTACCACGCTGGTCAGTTCACCTACATTATCTTATTTATTTCTCACAAAAATCCAAGTCCCCAGTTTTTATAAACAAGGAAACTGACACCCAGAAAGTAGAGCAACTTTCCCCAAATCATAAATTTAGTTGGTTTCTGTAGACTTTAACTCCAAATTCTGTACCTTGATATTATATTATGCCATCGCCTTAACAAGTATATGTCTTACCAACCAGATTGTAGGTGACATAAGGGCAGTGTCTGTCTGCATTTTTTACTAAAGCCTGTCTCGCAAGGCACTGCAATAAATATTCAATAAATACATTTTGATTGATTGATTAGTCCATTCCCCGTTTATTGAATGCGTACAGTGTCAGACAGGCAGAAAGGCAAAGTGCAAGTTATATCCTAAGTAGGAAATACTATTATAGTATATCATACAACATATACACACACATATGTATAATCTATATCATAGTATAATATGGAGAGTGGGAACATAACAGAAGGAGAAATCACCTGATTGATTCAGCACACATCAAAAATACCATGTACAAATGCCCAAAACAAAAACTACCCTAGAAAACGTTCTGTTTAGCAGGGGCCTAGCTGGAAACATTAGATTAGCAAGCAAAACATTCAGAAGAGGCCTCCCTCACCCTCCATGGATTGCAAAAGGCTGTAAACAGATCTCTAGCAATGTTTTCGACTACAGATCCAGGACAAGGAGGGTGCCAGGAGGGCAGCTGCATCCTCTGCTGACTCTTACTCATTACTGAGCACTTCTCTCCTCCAGACTACAGTCACAGGAGTAAATAACCCTCACCCAGTGGAGGCACAGAGTTTAGCCCAAGTGGGTACAGAAGGAAGAGGTGTATATAGCAGGCACTAAACATTTACTTCATGGTGGGATCCTCAGTGCACTCTCCAGATGTGGCCATTTCAAATGCTCTCCTCAAATTTCCTCCTCCTCCCCACTTCTGCTGATGGTCTTAACCATAATTCATTGAGAAAATAGAAATTTTCAGAAGAAAATTGCTTTCTCTTCCCACCACTAAGTTCCTAAGCCTAGCTGAATCTGTACCCATCTTCTTTCCTCTTGTTACCATGGAGGAAGAGACCTTTCCATGACCAAAGGCCAATCCTTCCACTTGGCTCCAGAAGCCATCCCATCTTGCCCTTCCCTTAGGACTTTGCTCCTTCTTTGTTCCCTTCGTCTTGCATCATTATTCTCCCCCTTTCTAGTGAGTCATTCTCACGGGTGTAAAAACATGCTCTAGTGTGTCATATATTTAAAAATAAACAACAACCAAAAAGCTTTGACATCACATTCTTCTGTGGCCACTGCTTTAATTCTCTAAAGTTGTCTGCATATGTGTCCCTGTTTCTTCTCCCCTATTCACTCATCCCCCCATTGTTTTTAATTTTAACTTAATATACAGAAGAACTATTAAAAAATCACCACCATTCAGTGTTCTTATGTGCACCTCTCATATTCCATCTCCCTGCATCCCTTTCAAAGGTAACCACTATCTGAATTTTGTTTTTATCCTTCCCTTGCTTTTTTCTTTATCGGATATGCTATCAAATAATTTGTGCAATGAAATTCACATAATTTAAGAGTACAATTCAGTGCATTTTGCTTAATATATACTGTCATGTAACCACCACCATAATCATGTGATCTAGCACACTTTTTATCCCCCAAAGTTCTCTCTTTCCCCTTTGCAGTCAACCTCCACCACAAGCCTCAGCCTCTACCAGCCACTTATTTCTGTAATACAGTCTTGCCTTTTCTGGAATTTTATGTAACTGGAATCCTACAATATGTAGTCTTTTGTGTTTGGCAGTTAGAATAATACTTTTGAGATTCATCCATGTTGTTATATATATATATTAATTGTTTATTTCCTGTGCTGAATAGTATTTCATTGTATGGATATACTTTGATGTGTTTATCCATTCACCAATGGAGGAACATTTGTGTGGTTTCCAGGTTTTGGCTATTGTGATTAATGCTGCTTTGCACATACAGGTACAGTTTTTTTGTGTGTGAACATACATTTTCAATTCTCTTGGGTAAATACCCAGGGATGGAATTTCTGGATTCTACAGAAAGTATACGTTTAACTTTATAAGAAACTGCCCAGCTTTTTCCAAAGCAGTTGCACCATTTTTTTCATCACCATCAGTACTATGTGAGAGTCCAGTTGCTCCATATCATCATTAACACTTGGTATGATCTATCTTTTTAACTTTAGCCATTCCAGTGGGTATTTAGTGGTATCTTGTGGTTTTAATTTGCGTTTCTCCACTGATAATGATGTTCAACATCTTTTTATGTGTTTGTCACCCATATCTTTTCTTAGGTGAAATATCTATTCATATTGCTTGCCCATTTTTTAAATTGGTTTTGTCTTCTAATTATTAAGTTGTAAGAATTCTTTATATATCCTGGATACAAGTCTTTGATCAAATATATGCTTTGCAAAATTTTCTCCAAGTTGGTGACTTGCCTTTGCATTTTCTTAACAATGTCTTTCAGAGAGCAAATGTTTTTAATTTTGATGAAATCCAATTTACCAATTTTCTTCTTTTATGGTTTATACTTTTTGTGTCCCATCTAAAAGTCTTTTCCTGCTCCAGAGTCACAAGGATTTTCTCCTAAGCTTAATAGTTTTTGCTCTTACATTTAGGTCTATGACACATTTCATGTTAATTTGTGTGTGTGTTGTGAGATAACAGCCAAATGTTGTAGCACATTTGTTGGGTCCCTTCCTTCAGCACGCTTGTCAAAAACCAATTGACCGTATATGAGCGGGTCTATTTTCTACTGATCTATATTCCTCTTCTTGTGCTAATACCACATGAGTTGTATAATAAGTCTTAGAGTCATATAGAGTATGTTTCTTTTACTTTTTCAAAATTATTTAACTATTTTAGGTCCTTTGCATTTCCATATGAATCTTAGAATCAACTTATCAATTTCTATTTTTTAAAAAAGCTGGTTTGGAGACTCTACTTTCTATAATTGTGGCATGAAGACGAGCTAGAGAAGTTCCTCTCCAGAGAGAACAAGTATAAAACTGGACAAAATGATTAACAAACGCTTCATAGCCCTGGAAGACGACCAAACTCAGGCAGCAATGTTAAGCAGTTTTGCTAACGAAAACTTCACCATATTAAATAAAAACAAGTTTGTGGCCTTCATGCTGGTCAGGGGGCAGATGGCATTCCCATGCACCACTCCCATGTTGAGTAGCAAAAGCTTACAGTTTTATCTGCTGGATAAAATGGTTGTCTTGGTTTAGGGAGGATGGCAGAAGGGCTAATATGGGGAAATTTTAGAAGTGAGAGAGCCATAGAAGGGCTGACATAATAAAATCACATAGGTCTGGATGGGTGCCAAACTACATGTGCACCCCAAAGAACCCAGTGAAAATGGAAAGTCTGGAGAAATTTGTGAATTTGCTGTACCTTTAAATGTGCTCCTTGGCCTACCCACAACTCAGACAGCAGAGAGTGAAGGCCTTGCTGCCCAAATCACTGGTGTACCAATAAGTTATGTAGGTGTGGGAGAGACCTTCGGGAGCCAGTAGTCCTCCTCCGGGAAGCAAAACAAAACAGCAAAACTGAGCAGAGCCATCAATGGCTGCACACTTTAGGGAAGTGGACTTTGCAATTTTGAGGGCAGACAAGTTAGTTACCTACTGAAACCAAAAATAACAATCATAAGAAGAATAAAACAAAATCTGAAATCATTACACATATTATCTACAATCTTTGCTTTTTAACAACAACAAAAAATTATGAGGTATGCAAAGAAACATAAACGTATGACCCATGCACAGGAAATGAAAACCAGTCAATAAAAAATCATTCCAGGGCTTCCCTGGTGGCGCAGTGCTTGAGAGTCCGCCTGCCGATGCAGGAGACGCGGGTTCGTGCCCCGTTTCGGGAAGATCCCACATGCCGCGGAGCGGCTGGGCCCGTGAGCCATGGCCACTGAGCCTGCGCGTCCGGAGCCTGTGCTCCGCAAATGGGAGAGGCCACAACAGTGAGAGGCCCGCCTAACGCAAGGAAAAAAAAAAAAAAAAAAAAAATCATTCCAAATGGCCCTGGGTGTTTGATTTAGCACACACACACAAATTTCAAAGCAGCTATGTAAATATGTCTAAGGATTTTTAAAATATTTGTATTCAAATAATTAAGAGAAAATATGCTTAAAAAAAGGGTGAAAAAATAGGGAAACACACCAGAGAAACAGACCCTATAAAAAAGATCCAAGTGGGAATTCTAAAGAATGCTGAAATTCTAGAGAAATGCTAAGAAGTATCATACTGAAAGGAAATATTTATTAGATGAGCTCAACAGAAGATTTGACCTGACAGAAGCAAGTCAGCAAGCTTTAAAATAGAAATTATAAGTCTGAAGAATAGAGAGAGAAAAAGACTGAAAGAAAATTGAGGGCTTCCCTGTGGCGCAGTGGTTAAGAATCCACCTGCCAAAGCAGGGGACACGGGTTCGAGCCCTGGTTCAGGAAGATCCCACATGCCGCAGAGCGACTAAGCCCCTGTGCCACAGCTACTGAGTCTGCGCTCTAGAGCCTGTGAGCCACAACTACTAAGCCCACATGCCTAGAGCCCGTGCTCCACAACAAGAGAAGCCACCGCAATGAGAAGCCCTCGCACCGCAACGAAGAGTAGCCCCTGCTTGCCGTAACTAGAGAAAGCCCGTGCGCAGCCACCAAGGCCCAACGCAACCAAAAATAAAAAATAGATAAACAAAAATAAATAAAAATTGAACAGAATCTCAGACTTGTGTGGATCACGTGAAGCAATCTATCCTACATGTAGTTGAAATTCCAGGAGAAGAAAGAGAAAGGGGTAGGAAACATATATAAATAAATACAGGGTGAAAACAATGCAATTAATGGTTGACTTCTCATCAGAAACAATAGAAGTCAGAAAACATTGGAATGATGATTCAGAAGCTAAGAGAAAAATCTCTCAACCAAGAATTCTATATCTAGACTATTTTTCAGAAATGAAGACAAAATAAAGATAATTCCAAATAAACGATCTGACGGAATTTGTTGCTAGCGTATCTGCACTGTAAGAAATGCTAAAGGAAGTCCAGTGGGCTAAAGGGAAATGACACCAGATGGTAACTCAGATCCACAGGAAAGAATGAAAAACATGGGAATTGGTAAATATTTGGACATATATGAAAGATTATACATATTTATATATTTTCTGTTTTATTCTCTTGATTTCTTTAAAAGTCATATGACTCTTTAAAGCAAACATTTTAACACTTTATTGTAGGGTTCACAACATATATAAATGTGATATATATAGCAACAATAGCACAAAAGGGAGGGGCATGCTACTAGACTTGTGATAAGTTCTTGTATTTTATCAGTAGTACATAAGTACATAAGTGTTTATTTGAGGTAGATTAGGATAAGTTAAAGATGCATATTATATCTTTAGAGGAACTACTGAAAAATAAGGCAAATAAATATAGCTACCAAGTTAACAGGGATTAAAATGAAATACAAAAAATATTTTTTAAGCATAAAAAGTAGTACAGGAGGAACAGAGGAGCAACAAAAACAAAAAGAAGATGAGATGAATAGAAGAAAATAGCAAAATGGCCTACCTCATCCAACCATATTGATAATTACATTTAATATAAATGGACTAAACACCCCAACCAAAAGTCAGAGATTGCCAGATAATACTTTAAAAAGCAAGATTCAGTATCTGTTTTCTACCAGAGATGCACTTTAAATTCAATGACACAAATGCTATCCAGGGTATTTTTCACTTTGGATATTATAATTTTCACCTCTAGAAGTTCTGTTTGGGGTTTTTTCATATCTTCAAATTCTCTTCTCATTATGGCTACATGGCTTTTCTTCTACCTTCTGAACATTTGGAGCATATTTATAGTAGCTGTTTTAATGTTCTTATCTATTAGTTCAATCATTGATATCATTTTTGTGTATGTTTCTATTGATTGGTTTTTTTGTCTTATTTTCCTGCTTTGCATGCCTTATAGTGTTTTTTGTTTGTTTTTTTGTTTTTATCAGATACTAGATATTGTGAATTTATGTTGTTGCTTGCTAGATTTTCTTGTACTGCTTTAAGTACTATTATATTTTTTCTGACACACAGTTAAGTTATTGGATCACACCTGGATCTCTCCAAGCTTGCTTTTAAGCTTCTTATTATGGGTCCACAGCAGCCTTTAGTATAGTTTTAGACCCATTACTAAGATGTTTGATCTTTAAGGTTCCTACCTGATGCCCCACATATTATGAGATCTTTCCACTCTTACTTGTGGGAGTAAGAACTTTTCTCAGTCCTGTTAGGTCCAGGAATTGCTCTGCCTATTCTTTTCTGAGTGGTCTTTCCCTGGCCTCGGATAAGTCTGTCTCGCTCAAGCGTAGGTAAGTACTCAGCCATAGACATTTAGCTGACCCTTCTACAGATCTCTGGAGCTCTCTTTCTGCACAGCTCCCTCCTCTGCAGTACTCCGCCCAGCAAGTTGTGGCTGCCTTGCTCTCCCCTAACTCCAGTCTCTGCTTCCCACTCAACAAGGCCACTGGACTCTGCTTGGGTTTCCCCTTTCTGTGCTACCACATGGCAGTTCCTTCCAGGGGATAGCTGGTACAATTACAGAGCTCACCTTGTTTGTTTTCCTTCACTCAAGCATTACAGCCCTGCTTTGCTGTTGTCCAATTTCTGAAAACCATTGTTTCATATAATTTTCTAGTTTCCTAGTTGTTTAAGGCAGAAAGGTAAATTTACTCTCCATTCTAACACCTTGGCTAGAAACAAAAGTTTCAATTTCCTTGCTTTTTAAAAATACTTTTACAATATAATATGTATATAAAATTTTTAAAATATTTTGGGTATTCTAAGATTATTTAAATAAATAATATGGTAAGCTATTTTTTAATAATTTGTTTTCTCCATTCAAAGTAGGGTTTATAAGATTTATCTTTATTGGTTTGAGTAGCTACAATTCACTCATTTTCACCACTGTACAACATTCCATCATGGGACTGTACCAAGATTTACTTCTCTTTCCTTCTGTCAATGTTTTGATGGCTTTAGTTTTGTACTATCACAAAGGTTAGTGCTAATAGGAGTATTCTTTTTTTTTTTTTACGAGTATTCTTATATGTGTCTCCTAGCAGAAAAATGCAAGAATTTCTCTAGGATATATACCCAGGAGTAGAATTACTGGGTTTAGGGGTAGACAATATCCACTTTTTAGAATAATGCCCTCCTTTGTATTTTTCGAACTACTAGGCTACTTTCAGTTTCTCAACTCCTCTTTATCAAATCAGAGCCTTTGCACAAATTACTTCCCTTACCCAACACAGTTTTGCCACTTGCCATTTACAAAGCATGCCCTTTGTATGCTTTAGATGTCAGCCTAAGTGTCACCTCTGCAGAGAGGCCTTCTCTGACAACCCACTCCGAAGCATGTTTCCTCTCTTTATTCTCTATCATAGCACCCAGTTCATTTATTTCCTCTCTCTCACCAGGCTGTAAGATTCACGAGGGCAGGAACAGCATCTTATCGTGCTGGACATTGTTTATCTAGTGCCTAGCTCAAGTGGATATTTTTTTAAATGTTTTCTGGATGAATGAATATATAAGCAAACCAAAAAAAAAAAAAAAAAGACATTATTATCTGTTTTACAAATACGGATGGAGAGGCTCAGGAAGGCTTATGTAACACAGCAACATGAGACAGATAGTGGATGAAGAAGCCGGTATTCAACTATAGGGCATGTTTTTCAAGGCTTGGATAACAGAGTTAAAATAACAGAATCTTCCAATAGTTATGAAGGTGATCTCTCTTAGTTCCTGGAACCCCTTCACTATCTAGTGTTCCAGGACTTTGGGGGAACTTCTGGAGCAGGAACTAACTAGAATGTATCCATAGGCTACTGGGCATCTCTTACTCTGCACACTGAAGAGAGATACCTTATAAATTGTTGCCGTATCATGAAAGAGTTTCTGTGGAGAGTGGGGAGAGGAACAACCAGGATATATTTCACTAATTATACTTGGACTATTCCACTGACTTAAGAGCAACCTTATCTGTGCTTTAAACATAAACTAGAATAAGTTTTTATGGATTCCTTGAGTACAGGAACATGCCCTTTGATCTCTGTGTCCTGGATATATAGCAGAGTAACAAACTTACGGTAGGTACTCAATACATATTAGATGAGTGAGAAGTGGGAGAAGCTGGGTTGTGAGAGGGGACATCATTTTACCTTAAGGGCAAAATAATGCCACTGAGATTTATGCACAGGTTTTTCATATTGTATACAAGCATACCTCAGAGATACTGCAGGCTCGATTCCAGATCACTATAACAAAGAGAATATCATAATGAAATGAGTCACATACAATTAGTTTCCCAGTGCATATAAAAGTTATGTTTATACTATACTGTAATCTATAAGTGTGTAATAACATTACGTCTAAAAACTGTACATACCTTAATTTAAAAATACTTTATTGCTAAAAATGCTAATAAACATCTGAGCCTTCAGTGAGTCATAGTAGTAACATCAAAGATAACTGATCACAGATCACCATAACAAATATAATAATAAGGAGGAAGTTTGAAATATTTTGAGAATTATCGAAGTGTTACACAGAGACACAAAGTAAGCAGATACTGTTGGGAAAATGGTGCCTATAGACTTGCTCAATGCAGGGCTGTCGCAAGCCTTCAATTTGTAAAAAACAATATCTATGAAGTGCAATATAGTGAAGCACAATAAAATTGGGTGTGTCTGTATATGAGTGTATATATATACATATGTATGAAAGTAAAGTAATATAATAGCATGTTCTGAAGACTGTTACTATTATAGGAAATAAGAATTATAAATTATAGTAAAATTAAGTTACTTGGCAAAACCAGCATATCCTGGCCAAGAAGACTCTTGAAGCTGTGGAAATGTTAGTAAATGATCCATTATGGCAGAATTAACTACTACCACATACTACACGTGCACGCACGCACACACGCACACACACACACGCACGCACACAAAGTACACTTGAAAAAAAAAATCCTGCAAATGCAATTTCGGTAGAGACATGAAAGCAAAACTAAAATCTAAGGATAGCAACACAGTGCCAGTTGTTATTGTAGAAGGCTATTTGGCTTCATGACTAAAAACAGGGGCATGAACATCAAATCTGGGTTCAAACCCAGCTCTGCCATTTAGTATTGTAAGAACTCAGCAAGTCACAACTCTGAGCCTCATTTTTCTCCTCTGTAAACTGAGGACAATAACACCTACTTTGTAGGGTTATTGTTAAAGTTAAATGACACAGTTGTAGTGTTTAAAACAATCCCTGACACATGTTAAACGCTCAGTAAATAAGAGTGTTACTATCACCACCATCATTCTCATCATCATCATTATATCATATTGGTAATTTGAGTAACACACTCTAATGGTCAACTCATGGAACAGGAGATCTACTGTGTTAGTGACAGTACAGAAAGTATTTTTTCTATATACTTGCCATGGCCTCCTTTTCCTCTACTCAAACAATAGATCATTGTAAAGCACCTGGCTAACTGGATTAATCTGTTATGTTAACAGTTAATGCCAAATGTATTAGAAATACAAACAACATTAAGGCCCATTCCAGGGGAAGAATACTACGTCCTCATGATCATGGAGCATAGAGGATCTTGATCAACAATTAAAACAAGAAAGACCCTGAGAAAGTTTTGAGAGTGGGAGTAGCACTTCTGCACAGTAAAGGGGAAAGATGTTGGGTAGACATGTGGTTGAATCCTAGCTCCAGCCCATTATTTATGATGCTTGAAGCTAGACAGCTTTGTGAGCAGTAGTTTCTTCATTGATAAAGTGAGAACATACCTGCCTATAAAAATTTCTGTGAGCATTAAACAGTATAATCACTGCTAAATTGCTTAGTGGAGCACCTGGCACAAAGTAGCTACCAAAAAAAAGAAAAAAGTGATCTCTTCTTTCCTTCCCAAATCTCTCAAGTGTTCTAAAGTCTCAGTGAAAGGAAGCTAAAAAAAATTCTTTCTGAGAATAAGGGGCAGTTGGCTGGGAGTGGGAGAGAGTTGTCTGAGGCCCTGAAGGTCTTCCTGTTTTTACAAAAGCATGAGAAAAGGAAGCAGCAAATAACGGAGTAGCAAGGAAGATGAATTGCTGTGTGCCCTCTCTTTGATTTTTTTTTTCTTCCATTTCTGTCTTCCTAATGTACCTTCTTCTTAAGCCTTCATTGTAGCCTAGACTTTTAGAACAAAATGTCCAGGTAACATGACCATACAAACTAAAAACTGAGTTTTGGAAGCTATGATAAAGGTATCATATAGGCATACATCTTTAGTGGTTATACATTTTTGTAAGGATTGATAAGTTCTGTGAAGCTTCATTTCTTCTTTCAACTCACAGTTATAGAGTATCAATTATATATTAGTAACTATCCTAGATCCCACTAATATAGACATAACACTGCATGTTCAGGTTGTTTGCAGCCCAACTCCTTTCCTCTTACCCTCAACCCCTGAAATGTGACTGCAAAGAAGAATATTTATACAAAGACAAAACTCTCCCATACTGATCTCTGACCATTGTCAGCCTTTATAATGATAGGAAGTCAAAGGGAGGAAACACCAGAAAGCTACAAAGACAAAACAAATAGACACACAAGAAGGAGTGACGTGGTGAGTCAACGTGGTACAAATTTTCCTCTTAATCTCGATACCTTCATCGATTCTTTTCATCGTCTCTAGGCAGTATCTGAAAAATCTACTTTTTGTCTTTTCGCTTATAATCATTAAATCAGAAATGTCACTTACTTCTGTTTTCTTTTTGGTCCATGATAAGAACCCCAGTTTTGCTCAGTTTGAGTGTGTTGAGATACATACACTTTCTTGTGTTGTGCTCTAATCCCACAGGTGGACTCCATTGGATCTTGTTGCCTTCAAATTCCCTTTGCCCTATATTTCGTAGTTATTTTAAATTCATTTTCCTTGCTATATTGTTTGCATTATTCTATGCTACCTTAAACCCCTTTGGAATCAAGGAAAAATAAATAGAAATATATGCCTTTGGCTACTATACTATATTTGTGGAGGACAACCCCCCTCTTTGTGTATTCTTTCAGAAGCACTGTTTGTCACAAGATTTTCTTCACCTGTCACAGTTAAAAGACAATGATTGCAATAACAAATGCTAACTTTATAGAATTTTAATTTATTTTCTTAATAAGACTAATAGGTCAGGGAATTTATTTTTTATTTATTTATTTATTTTTGGCTGTGTTGGGTCTTAGTTGCTCACACACTATTCTTTTTCTGCTCCACGGCATGTGGGATCTTCCTGGACTGGGGCACGAACCTGTGTCCCCTGCATCGGCAGGCGGACTCTCAACCACTGCGCCACCAGGGAAGCCCCAGGGAATTTATTTTTTACAGCAACCCAAATTTCAGAGCCCTTTTCACCTGGCTACAAATAAATACTTATTAGAAAAATGTATAAAAACATGTATCAGTAGATTTATATTTTAAAACATTCCAATCCGTTCCAATCATTTCTGTACTGTTTGATTTGTAACCAGCAGGATGGTTAAAGGTGCAAAAAGCCCACTGGAGGTCTTTCTTTTGGGATTACATCCAGCTTATAGCATGAAATATTATAGCTGCATAAATTATTAATACCACTTTAATCCTCTGTTGAAACTACAGTGTGAACCAGACCGTTTTACTGTGTAAACCATACCACAGGAGCACGTTAAGCACCTTTAGATGCTGCTCTAATTCTTTCAGCACTTAGCACCGTGCCTCCGAGCACGATCAGCTCAGTTATACATGTTTTATTTGCTGGGTTCCAATCATTTCAGTGCATTTGATCCACTAAATCATTAATAAGTGAAGTGGGGCTCGTAGTCAGTTCAATTCAACAAGCACTTATGGAACACCTATTATGTAATCCGATCATGTCACTCCTATACTTAAAATCTTTCAATTATTCCCTATGGTTTTCAGGATAAAATTCAACCTCCTAATACAGCATATGAGGCCCTACCTAATCTATCAACAATGGCAGATATGTGACATGCAGGATCCCACTCCCCTTGTCTGCTCCCATAACACATGGAGCTACTGTATCCCATCACTTTTTCCCACAGAGATTGGGCACGGCTTCAGAATCCTTCTTAATACAATGTTCCAGGCAGCCACTACCAATAGACTAGAGTTGAAATCTATTTGCTAGTCCTACCAATCTATCCCTCTAGTCTCCCAAAATGTCACCAAACACCATTTGCTTCAGCCACATCGCATGACATGTAGTTCCTTAAACATGTGAGACTTCCACACTTGGGTGTCTGCGTGTGCTATTCCCTCTCCCTAGAATAATCTTCTCTTTTTCAGTGTTTGCTAACTCCTACCCATTCTGCACAATTCAGATCAAGCTTCACGTCAAGATCTGGATGCCTTTCTTCTGTGCTCTTAAAGTAACTTTCACCTAGGATTTTATCATGTTGGACTGTGATTGTTAATTGCTTGTGTCTCTCCCTGACTAAAATTAAGTTCTTTGGGAGCAGAGGTCATGATTTATTTCACTTTGTATCTCAGGCAGCCAGCACTTTGTATCTCAGCGCGCCTGGTGCACGCTAGATATTCAATAAATGTTCAAAGAACAAATATTCTAGCTACTGTACCAGGTTCCAGGAACACAAAAGAGAATAAGGTATAAGAATAGAAACATTTATTGAGTATTATTATATGCCAGGTCCTGTTCCAAGCACTTTATGTGGATCATCTTATGCAAACTTCACAGCAACAACCCTTCAAGGTAGGTGTTACGAGTATCCTCCTTTTGTGAAATGAGGAAACTAAGACACAGAGAAGCCAGCTGACCTCTCCAAGGTGATCCCCAGCCAGAGAGTCTGGTTCCAGAGTTCCTAACCATTATGTTCCACTGCCTGGGCCCTGCATGGACCCTGTCCTCAAGGAGTTCAAAGATTGGTAGAGAGACAGGCAGATACGTGACTCATCACCATATAGCTTGGAAGGATTATAATAGACGTTTGTGTTACATAAAGGGGTAGCACAGAGGAGGGAGGGGTTAATGTGGTCAGGGTAGAGGGACAGGTGTTCAGGGAAGGTTTCATTAAAGAAGTGGTATTCAAATTAGCTTTTTTTTTTTTTTTTTTTTTTTTTT
>NW_006787464.1:3445813-3456170 GCF_000442215.2 Lipotes vexillifer
AAAAAAAAAAAAAAAAAAAAAAAAAGAAGTACCTGGGGCAGAAGTACTTTATGAGGCAGGAAATGACACTGCTGAGGTCAGCAGAGGTCAGATGGTATGCCCTGCTAAGCACCCTGGACTTTGCCCCGTAATTAGCAAGTGGCCAGAGAAGGCCTCTCAGCACTGATGCAACCTGATTGGGTTCATTTGCAAAAAGATACTTCTGGCCCTCCTATTGGGAGCAGATGGAGGATGAGAGGAAGAGCATGGCAACAGTAGCAATTATACGGGACCTGAGAGGCTCAGGTCTTGAACTTGGCCTTTCCAGTGGGGATGTCTGAGAAAGGTAGATCTGAGAGATGCGTAGGAGGCACAGCTGGCCAGAGTTAACACTTCGGGTGCACAAGGAGCCTGTAAGGAAAGAGGAGTGGACCAAAGGCTCAACCAAGTGTGTGGGGTTCAAGAGAACACATCACTGTTGTGCTTGGGCCTACCAGACCCATTGAAAGCCATGCTTGATATAATTATTTTGCATCATTTATATCAGGGACACCCCCAATCCTTGTACAAACTGTAAGAAATGAAATCCTTGTGCAGATTTCCATTTCTGCAACTCCCACAAGCAAAGAGGCACGTGAAGAGTCTATTTATTTGTTTCTTGATCTCCTTCCAAAGAACCATGGCTTTTTTGGGTCACTCAAGTTTTTCCCATGAAATAGTAAAGGAGATGATCCTTAAACCCTTCTGGGGCTTCCTTGGTGGCGCAGTGGTTGAGAGTCCGCCTGCCGATGCAGGAGACACGGGTTCATGCCCCGGTCTGGGAAGATCCCACATGCCGCGGAGCGGCTGGGCCCGTGAGCCGTGGCCGCTGAGCCTGTGCGTCCAGAGCCCGTGCTCCGCAACGGGAGAGGCCACAGCAGTGAGAGGCCCGCGTACAGCAAAAAAAAAAAAAAAAAAAAAACCCTTCTGATGTGATTTCTCAACTGCCAAACTGTTCCCCAAATCTTCCTGAGTTCTCTTTGGTTTTCTGGCACTATTTGAATGTGATCTCCAATACAATAAGGATAAAATTAAATAACATATTAGTATTTGGAAATAGAAGGTCAATGTAAACACAACAATATGAGTTTCATTTACGTGAAGACAGTAAAACACCCAGATCCTGGGACGATGGCGATGCTTCACAGAACTAATGTGTTCACACTATTTCTCCTTAATCCTCTGAGCCTCTTTTCTTTTATTCAGTTTTTCAGCCCATTTGTGGAAATTCTCCTAATCATGTTAACTTCCCTTTCACCTCTTTGCTGATAAAACTTAGCGAACCGTAATATCAGCAGACACAAACTGAAATAGTCAAAGCATGGACCTGCTCACAAGTCATAATCATCTTTGTTAAATAACAATTTTTTAAAACGGGAACATTGTAGGTTGTACTTGGGTTTACTCTCTAGTTCCAGGACTGTCACTTAAAATTTTTCTTTAATGATCTAAGTGCCGCTAGAGAGGACAGCAGTCATCTGACAATATGCCAACAACTGGGGAGCTTGGTGTAGCTGGAAAGGTCATGGGCTTTCATGGGACAAGGGTTGGTACAGGTGTGATCTTAGACAGGTTATTTAATCTCCCTGACCCTGGGTGTTACCTGGGGTGTAAAGTGGAGTTTATATTTGCATTGCAAGGTTAATAGAGGACTGAGTGATCTCATGGAGGTATAAATCGGTTGTCCCAAAGCAGACCTTCAATAAAGTGAGGTTCCTGAGTGGCCTGTATGTGTGTTTGGTAAGGGAAATTAAGTGATATTTAATATCTCTTTATTCTCTACCCAATTTTATTTATTTTTGTTTAAATTTATTTATTTATTTTTGGCTGTGCCCCATGGCTTGTGGGATCTCAGTTCCCCGACCAGGGATTAATCCTGGGTCACGGCAGTAAAAGCCCGGAATCCTAACCACTAGGCCACCAGGGAACTCCCTCTCTACCCAATTTTAATTGATTGGTTCTGAGGATACCTGAGTAGGTTTTTTTCCTTTGGGTGTAACCAAGTGGGAAGATCCTTACAGATCCCAGCTTCAGAACACCAACCAGTCACCAAGGCTGGAATACACTGCCAGGGTGGAACCTGAGACAACCCACCAGCAGCACTGGGAAACTCAGAATCTTTATCCTCCAAACAGCTGGGAGCTCTTCTTTTTCCTTACCAGGAACTGCTTTTTAGCCTTCACATTCACTGTTCATTAATTTCCCCAGAAGTTTCCTCCCACCTCCCTGACCTCTCTACTGCATCAGATCCCCTGCTATAACCTCGCCTAGCAACCTGTAAATGGTTCTTTGTAGAACTTAGCACAATTATAATTGAGCAATTAATAAGTTGTTTCAGGTGCATTTCCTTCAACAGCACGTGGATTCCACTGGAACTCTGTCTTGTTCATCACTTGTGGGCCCGCTCCCAGTGCACCCTCTTGCACATAGTAGGTGCTTAACAACCACGTATGACTAAATGAATGAGTGGGTGTTGGGTCCTTGTTAACTGATAAACACAAATAGTATTCATAGTTATACGTGATATGGGTTAGTTTGCTTGATTCGTATGTGTACACTTTGAACAGAGGACTAGGCTTCATACCTAAGGACGTTTGTGAGCGGCAGCCAGTACAGTGCACTTATTGAATTGCTTTTCTCATGGTGGGGATGTATTTGTGCAGTTCCGGCCATACTCTCCCCCTTAATAACTGTAGTGTCCAGCGGCTTACACTTAACAAGTTGGTGAGACAAATGACTATCTCACAAATCTGGCATGTCCTCATGCAATGGGCAAGTGACGAGGGGAATAGAAATGAGAGAAAGACCTTCCAAATCCACTGTGGTGGCACCTTTAAGCCTGCCTATTAAAATTGAGTACACCAGAGAGTGACTTCCTGATGGCTCCTAGCAATGGAGCCAATGAGTTGGTGGTGGAGGAAAGTAATCAACAGTGAGAAATTGCCAGGTAGAAGACACTGAATCCACTGACATTGATATTATCCCCCAATTAGAGTTGAAGAGACTGAGGTTCAGAGATCTTAAGTAAACTTTCCAAAGACACAGAGCTAGGATCTAAAATAAAGACAACTGATAGACAGGGAGTGCAAAGAAAATACTGGAAAAGGACAAGGAAGAAAATAATAGGGGAAACAGAGAGAAATAGGATGGGCTCAGCCTACAGAGGCTAAGGGCAGCCTCGTTTTCCTAAGGAATTACAATTGCAACAACTGACACTGTGACCCGTCCGATCTCCCTATTATCCACCCCACTACTCTCATAAGGCAAAAACTCAAGGTATGTGGGGTTTAAGACGTGGTACAAAGGAGCCCACCTTAGAGCCACAATTATCAGAAATCACCTTAGCAGGGATGAATTATCAGATACCTGAAAAGGATATGAGGATTGGTAAAAGAAAAGGAGGAATGTGGACAAGATCAAGAAAAGGTACCCAAGAGAACAGGTTGTGGGCATCAAAATCCTTCCACCATCACCATTTTGCCCTGCACCAGCCATTCCAGATCACTACTTGTGCACCTCAGGTCTACAGTGGACACATTTGAGCTCTGCTCAACAGAGGTCTGACCCTCACCATGGTATCTTTTGCATAATGATCCGAGAGAAAAAAAGTAAATGGTTCCACCATCAACCAAGATGGTGCTCATACCAGGACCTGGAGTCACTCTTGACACCTCTACTCACTTGTTCATCACAGCCAATCGCTTGTTAAGGCTCAGTTTTGCCTCTGAATAGGCCTTCACTCCATTTCTTTTCACTTCCTCTACTGCCGCCCTCCCCAAGGCCCTCAACTCCCTCTTACAACATTATAACAGCCTCTTGATTGTCTACTGTTGCCTCTGTCCAAGCTATCCTCTCTCTGTTCAAGATCCAGAGTAATATATTTTTTAAAGATTTAATTTAATTTTTTATTTGTGGCTGCATTGGGTCTTTGTTGCTGCGCATGGGCTTTCTTTAGTTGCGGTGAGCGGGGGCTACTCTCTTCGTTGCAGTGCACAGGCTTCTCCTTGCGGTGGCTTCTCTTGTTGCGGAGCACAGGCTCTAGGCGTGTAGGCTTCAGTTGTTGTGGCACGTGGGCTCAGTAGTTGTGTCTCATGGGCTCTAGAGCTCAGGCTCAGTAGTTGTGGCGCACGGGCTTAGTTCCTCCATGGCGTGTGGGATCTTCCCAGATCAGGCATCACACCCGTGTCCCCTGCACTGGCAGGCGGATTCTCATCCACCGCGCCAGCAAGGAAGTCCCCAGAATAATATTTTAAAACACAAAATCGATCAGGTCCATCCCCTGATTAAAATCCTTCAATGGCTCCCTGTTGTTCCTGGGATAAAATCCCCAATCCATCTGACAACCAGCAAGGTCCTATCTGTATCATCTGGTCCTTTGCTAACTCTGCAGCCCCACCTCCTGCCTCCTCACCCCTCACTGTACTGGCCTTCTCTCAGTCTCCAGGCTTACCAAGCTCCTTTTTTTCGAATCCCTCACTTGTGCCATTTTCTCTGCCTCTAGAGCTCTGTTAGTATCAGTCTTCCTGACAAGACACATTGTAAGCTCTGTGAAGTTAGGGACCATCTCTACCATTTTTAAGGGCCATTGTCTACCGTTCTATCTCCAGAGCTTAGCACAATCCATGACACATAGCAAGAGGTCAATAAATATTTGTTGGAAGAGTAAGTAAATATTTGTTGACTAACTGAATAATAGTATCCACTTATTCAGCTCACAGATATTTCTTGAGTCAGTAGCTCTGCCAGGTAATGTGTAAGGCAATGAGGATACACGAAACAAAATAAATATAGTCCCTGACCTCTTAGAGCTTATAGTCCAGTAGACTTTCTCCCTTTGTCTACTTGAATGAAATAATGGATCTAAGATCTTATAAAATCTTATACAATCTTGCTCTTCTCTGAGTTTTCTTGAGCTACATGATTTCACTCTTAAATTCTCTCTCCTAAGCTCTCGCTCTATTATTTTTCTTATCTCCTCACTGACAAGGTAGGGGACAGTGTCAACTTTTCTTGGGGTCCTATCTCAGTTTATACAGAAGTTTCTGTAAAAAACAGAAACAAAAATAATTATGCTGTTTTTTTAATTTAAAAGTGACATGTACATCTATGATGATAGAAATCAGAACAGTGGTTGCTTATGGGATGCGGAGATTGACTGGAAGGGGGTTAGAAGGGAGCTTTCTGGGGCAATGGAAATGTTACATATCTTGACTGGGGTTATATCTTGATTGGACTTTATATGTTTCTTGGGCTGTATGAGTGTGTACGTTTGCCAAAACTCATCAAGTTGTATGATCTGTGTCTTTCACTGAAGGTAAATTTTACTTCTATTAAAAATACCTTGGGCTTCCCTGGTGGCGCAGTGCTTGAGAGTCCGCCTGCCGATGCAGGAGACGCGGGTTCGTGCCCCGTTTCGGGAAGATCCCACATGCCGCGGAGCGGCTGGGCCCGTGAGCCATGGCCACTGAGCCTGCGCGTCCGGAGCCTGTGCTCCGCAAATGGGAGAGGCCACGACAGTGAGAGGCCCGCATAACGCAAGAAAAAAAAAAAAAAAAAAAAAAAATACCTTAAAAAAGTAACACATGCTTATTATATGAAACATTATCATATAAGAGTAAGCAAAAATAAGAAAATCAAAATGACCTGTAATCATATCACTCAAAGAGGAACAGTGTTTACATTGTGATATATGTCCTTCCAAATTATTTCATTTTTCACACATCAACACACAAGATGGATTCATACAGAATGTAGTATCTCCTAATTTGTTTTCTTTTTAATGAACAGTATACTGAGAACAAACATAAAAGATTCTTTATATTTACTTCTTACAGGATTAATTTGCTAAACTAAGTAAAAATCAGGGTCCTAAATTTGTTTTCAAAACTTTTAAAGCCTGTGATACTCCATCATCATCACCAACAACAACACTTACTGAATGTGAAAGGCCATCCCTAAAGAGGTTTCTTGACCAAGAATGTTCTTCAGGCTGTGGTGCTAAGATTGCTAAATCTTAGCTGCTAGACGATCACTAACAGTAAATCTTTAAGCTGGTTCCAAATTTATGATCAGCTTTAACTAAGAACAGTCTAGTAACTAAGTCCATTAAACATCACCTCAGGATCCATTCTTCTGTCCTCCTCAGATTGTTAAGCTGTTACAAGATCCAATTTATGGCATGTTACTCTTATATCTATTGTTTACTTTGTGTAGATTCTAATCCAACACAGGGACCCATATAATTGTATGGCTAGACTGTTGTGATCTACAGCTCCATAAAATTTACCACAGCATGAGATCATACACACAAACCTCACATTTATATCAGAAATTCAAACCATATCAAACTTAAGACATAATATCTGAAGTCAACAAAGCCACAGCCCACCTCTAACACTTCCTAAAAAATCTATTGCTAAATCTTGTTCACCAAGAAGACATCTGGGTAAATATTCTGGTGTGTCCTTTGTTAGTTTCCTGATGGTGGTGCATAGTAGACAGAAGGAGAATTATTTGGAACTACCCAGAAAATTAGAAAAGTAAGGACTAGAAGCAAAGATCTGTGAGAAAGAGAAATGTCGTTAGCGTTACACTTTTGGCAAGCGATAAAAGGCAGCTTTAGTGACAGCAGCCAGATGGAGATCAAATGACAACTGTGAGTTCATAATGGTCTCCAGCGTCCTGGCAAGCACAGGGGCAGTAGGGGAAGTGGGAGGGATCAGCTTTACTGGTACTACAGGTCAATCTGGTGCATATCAGCGTTATCTGACGTCAACTAAAACCAGTTCTGAGGCACTACATCAGGACCAACTGCTAGATACTGAAAGCACCCTGGCCTGCCTCTGTGTGCTCCCCGAGCTCCCGCTCATAACATTTACAGGACGCTACCAGTTAATTTATGTTCCCTGCAGCAGGAAGGACCCAGATGTTGGGGCTGCACTTGCTGATTTGAAAGGAGTTCACAAATACAGGAAGCTCTCAGAGGATAAAAGAAACATTAAAAGTATTCTATAGTTTGAGGGACACATTGTTCTGTATTAAAACACACACATGCGCGCACACACAGACACACACACACACACACACACACACACACACACACACACACACGAGGAGGGTTTTGAACAACATCAAGCCCTGTTCCTTAGAACGCAGAAATACATCACTCAGGCTATCAAAACTGCATGAAGATCTAAAGTGCACAAACGGGGAAAATTGGCTTCCTCTGTAGTTAGAGAGGAACACGTATGTTGGATTCATCTGTGACTGTATTACAATAAAATTCAGTGAAATTTTTCGCAGCATTAGTTGAGGACCGGGAAGCCCAGTACTTTTACCATCAGCAAGGATGCCCCAAAATTTAGAGAAAATGAAACTACAACATTTTACTTTGATGAAGGAATTGGAAAAAGGGGGGCAAATAATTAACACTTATGGTATTCTCTGTGCTGGACACTGTAAGTGCTGTGTCTATATCATCTCACTTAATCATCATAATAAACTCAGGAGATAGGTACTATGATTACTCAGGAAAGAGACAAAACAGGTTAGGTGATTTGCCCAAGCCTGACTCAAGAGTCTGCATTCTGAATATCATGCTCTGATGCTGACAGCTGTTCTAGAGGAAGATGATCCGCTGCTAAGGAGGTGAGATCTGGAGTCTCGCAGAGGTGCATTTGCATCCTGACTCTGCCCCTTAGCTGTGGGTCCTCTGAGCTAGTAATGGCTTAACCCTCCTCCAATAGGCCACAGCTTCTTCAGAAATAACATAAAGATGACAGCATCCACCTCAAAGCTGGTCGTGAGAGTCAAGTGATATCATATAAATAAAAAGTGCCAAGCATATGACAAGCATTTAACGAAGCAGCTCTTTTTATTAATAAATCGCAAGTCTAGTTAGAAATCTTCTGAAACATCCCTGGAAGCCAACTTGCTGTCACATACAGAGTTTAGGAGAAATTCTAAAGCATTGCACATGGGTTGAAATCCTGACATCTCAGATTGTTGGAAATTCTTGCTAATAAGTGTTTTAGGTTAAGAGGAAGTTCTTTTTCTCAATAAACACTCAGAAAAGAGTAAAGGGATATTTATCCATGTCATGGATGACAAGAAGGCATTTGAGAAAAAGTGAATTGCAGAGTACTGCCAAAGGCCTGCGTTTAAGAGCTCCCACAGCTAGACCCAAAGACTTTAGGATTTACATTGTGGTTGTATTTAGGGCGAGTATAGCTTCCGGATCACAGATGGACCTGTTTTGATAGTTTATGTAAAAGATATAAACCCAAACTTATAAAATGGAGTAGAGGGTCCAGTTGCTAGGGATAATGAGAGACACGCCAAATTAACCAAACTTAATTCAGATGGTCGTTAAACAATGACCCCACCTGGTTTTCAGTCGTTTTACCATCTGCTGTAGCTGTTTCTTCTCAGATGGGAGAGTTCCCACTAGCTCCCAGGTGTGACCTGTTTATTAAGACACAGTGCCAAATCATACTCCATTTGGTTAGTTAGCATTTGGTAACTGGGCAATATATTAAGGTTAATAAGGCAAGCTGTAACATAATCTCTACTAACCTATTGAAATGAATTGAGATTTTAAAAAATTGACATCACAGCAGAGGGATATGAATGTGTTTTCAATTCTTTAGACAGACTATCCGGTGACTAAGCTTTTAAGGCCCAGAAAAATAACGTGTTTTTGTGTGGTAAAATAAGATATTAAACGTTTTTTGGTGGCTGCTGAAAATTATAGAATGATTATTAGAATAACAAAATTATTAAGCAAAAAATGTCAGAGTTGGAAAGGTCTTATAGAACAAAGTTTTCAGTTTCCAGTCGTGACCAAAGTGTGTCTCCAAGACTGAGTTGAGCTGGGGTGTTGGGGCCTTGGTAAGAGGAGGCCTAAACCTGCAGACCTCTGCCCCTCAGCCCCACCCCCATCTGGCCATGTCAGCCAGAACACTTCTGCTTTTATTTATCTATGTGTGGGATTATACCTACTACTTTGTGGAAAATGGAGTTCTCTTCCAAAAAAAATATTTGATAAATGAGGAAACTGAGGTACAAAAAGGGTAAACAACCTGCCTAAGATCATGCATCATTCAATCCACATTCTTAGAAGGACATCAGGTTAGATTTATCATGCTGGCTATGCATGCAAAGTAGCCACATAGATCTTAATTTTATAGCATCACTTCAAAACATCCCTAAGATACAGACATAAAATATAAACAATCAAATGAATCTATAGACAGGACTTAAATTTGATGGTGACACTTCCCTAAAATAGGGAGGACGGCTTGCCAAGGGTGATATTCCAGCTGAGAAGGCAAAATCCCTGACACATTTCTGCTTAGTGGCCAGTGATACTAATAGGGCCTCCCCCTCCTCTATCTTAAAGGGGATGAGCTACAACATATGGCAAAAATCCTTATAGGTCAACAACAGAATGTTAAACACAATCCATCACTTTGCCACAAACTGATATGGTCTATGAAGCACAAGAGTAAAGTGTTCACAATGGACAGTCAGATAACAGTGTGCTTACTGCATTCTTTGGTTACTAAAAATGAGGCTACTTTGGACCTTTAGAATATAAAGTCAAACAGTAGCCAGACAGAGTACTGTTAGACATCCTCCAGACCAGCCAACAGAAATAGGTGTTTCAAAAGACTGTGTCCCATACCCTCTTCAAAAGATCACAGCCTTAGAGGGTTTAATCATAAATTATCCTTTTTTAATATTTAATATCTTCCAGACCTGGAGACTGACATTTCATTGCCAAAGTAAAGGAGGACCAAAGCAAAATATAAGAATGCATATTATTCACAGAATAGATCTTGCAAGCAATTTCAGAGTATAAGCTCTCCTGGCAGAAATTTCCAGTGAACAGAGATTAAATGCTTATAAGCACTAAAGCCAGAGAAAGAGGTAAAAGTTCAAATACTAGTAAAGAAGGCTTTTATTTTCCTTTGTGCCTTATTTCTTTTGTTTGCAGTATCCTAAATATTACTCAATGTTTTCAATTTCATCTCCATTTGTGTTTCTTATATGTTGCTTCTATAACAAAACACCCCATCTCTGCTCTTTTAAATCTCCCACTTCAAAACTCACCTTCATAAAAACCTTTCAAGGTTGTTTCCCTCATCATTATAATCTTTTTATGCTACATCCAAAGAACAAGACTTGAAGCTTGGCAGTTAAGCACCTTTTCATCTGTTGGGTTTTATAGGTGTATACAGTACAGACTGGTAGAGGTCACAAATCCATAGTTACACAATGGGCCATTTTATAGCTCCTGAAAATAATATATAAAAAGTCATTGGGGGGCTTCCTGCTG
>NW_006787464.1:3456724-3493720 GCF_000442215.2 Lipotes vexillifer
TATATATATATATATATATATATATATATATATATATATATATATATATATATATAATATGTATGTTAGAAAGTTTTTAAAAAAGAGAGAGAACAGGGTTTAGGGAATCAGCAATGCCAGGAGTAGGCAGGGTAGGCCTCATTGAGAAGGGAACTTGAAGGGAGCGAGCAATGTGGTGATCAGGAGAAAGATTATTCCTGGCTTTCAGTCAGTAAAAAGGCCCAGAGGCAAAAGGAAGGCCAATGTGGCTTGAGAGTAATACGCATGGCGGAGGATAGTAAAAGAAGAGATTGGATTAGGGATTCAATATTTGTTTAATAACAGGTTTATTGAGATATAATCCACATTCTCTACAATTCACCCTACATGTACTATTCAGTGGTTTTTAATATATTAATAGAGTTGTGCAGTTATCACCACCACCAATATTAGAACCTTCTCATCATGGTGAACAGATTTTTTTTTTTTTTTTTGCGGTACGCGGGCCTCTCACTGCTGTGGCCTCTCCCGCTGCAGATCACAGGCTCCGGACGCGCAGGCTCAGCGGCCATGGCTCACGGGCCCAGCCGCTCTGTGGCATGTGGGATCTTCCCGGACCGGGGCAGGAACCCATGTCCCCTGCGTTGGCAGGCAGACACTCAACCACTGCACCACCAGGGAAGCCCTTTTTCACCTTTGATTAGCCCACCAAGAAGAGACATTCACAGAGAGAACATTCCTACAACAATAGAAACCTCCTGACACACACTTAACTCAGTGGGGAGGTGGGGAAATGGAGTGAGGGGGTCCTTGAAAAGTTCCCTAGTGAGTCTCTTTATCTGACACCTCAACTAGCTGGCCCCTGCATGGCTGGTGAAATGGGAACAGCTGATGGCAACACAAGGAGGTCAGCCTAAAGCTCAAAGCAACAACACGCAGCTATTGCCATGAATATTAATAGCTAAAGAAAATTTCCTTAGGGTAAGAAGTTACTGAACACACAACAAGATGGCATTAAGGGTATTGTATTAGGCCTTGATGCTATGAAACAAAGTACAAATAACAAATTACTTAGTGGTTTAAAACAACACTTATTTGGGCTTCCCTGGTGGCGCAGTGGTTGAGAGTCCGCCTGCCAATGCAGGGGACACGGGTTCGTGCCCCGGTCTGGGAGGATCCCACATGCCGCGGAGTGGCTGAGCCCGTGAGCCATGGCCGCTGAGCCTGCGCATCTGGAGCCTGTGCTCCGCAATGGGAGAGGCCACGACAGTGAGAGGCCCACGTACTGCAAAAACAAACAAACAACACTTATTTATTATCTCACAGTTTCTGCAGGTCAGATGTCTGGGAGTACCTTAGTTGGGCTCTCTTCTCAGGGTCTCCAAGGCTAAAATCAGCGTTTCCCAGGCTACATTCTCATCTGAAGGCTTGAGTGGGGAAGGATCGACTTCTAAGCTCCCTCAGATTGTTGGTAAAATCCATTTCCTTGCAGCTTCATGGAGGTTGGCTTCTTCAAAACCAGCAATGGAGAAAGAAAGTCTCTGATGATTCCAGCCTCTCTTCAGAGAAGGCCCTCTTTCAAAGGGCTCACCTGATTAGGTCAGGCCCACCAAGCCTAATCTCCCTTTTGATTAACTCAAAGTCAATGAAATAGGGGCCTTAATTACACCTGCAAAGAAAGTCCTTTTACCTTTGCCATAGAATGTAACATAATCATGCGTGTGATAGCCCAAAACCATTACCATATTCTATTCGTTAAAAACAAGGAATGGGTTCTGCCTATACTCAAAGAAGGAGGATTATACAGAGCTTAACACCTGGGGTTACAGATCATTGAGGCCATCTCAGAATGTGCTCACCAGATAGTCCAAGAAACTAAACGTTTACGTTAAATTCCAAAATGGAAGTATTGATCCTAAGAAATGACACATTTTTAGGTGTAAAGTCAATCTTGTCTGAATGATCTTCTCTGAGAAAAAGACTGAGGGGAATTTAGAGCCTGCCTTTAGAAACTAACTTCACCAGACTTACACAAAAGATACATCAGGAACCTTATGATCTTTAACAATAAAATATAATACAGTTCTAGATAGGTAGTTAGTACACCCGTCATAGACTATTTGATCTCCTTCAATGTGAACAATGATCTGTTTAATGCTGTAATAATAAGCATCATACTTCTTTCAGATGTTAAAGGATTGACTAATTTTTGAAAGAAAGAAAAGTTATCATTCTAAACTATAGAACCAGTAGTAGGAATATATATATGATAATAGTGAAGAAAATATCAAAAAAGCCTTTTAATATGCAAAGCAGGTAGCAGTGCTAAAATAATTTAACAATTTCTGAGTATATATTTTCATCTGAATTCCAAATATAACCATTTAGCATCCTTATAAATGTTACTAGAAGGTCATTCCAGTCCTGTGCAGTTGAAGTACCTGGAGTTACCGGGGATAGTTTTAAAAATGATTTTATATGCTGGAATTATTTTTTAAAATACAAATATATTAAAACGCATGAAAAAAGTATATATACACATATATACTGATCTAGGGATATTCCTCTGATTTATCATTGGATACCATCCTCTCCTAGGACCAATAAGCACTTATGAAATGTATCATCTACGATCATTCTATTGTATAACTGCAATCTAGCTGTAGCTAAATTCAGCTTCTACTTCCAGTTGGAAACACCAGCTTTGAAAATAATCACTGATGAAACCATCTAGGTAGACTCAGCAATGAGGCAAAATGGTGTAACATATCTGAGTCAGAAAGTATGACAAATGAATATTTTTGAATACTGGAAGGCTAGGCTTATCTCATAGGGAACAACCCAACAACACATGAACAAATCACTTTCCCTATAGATCAAATATATAATGCAGTATAATTTTCGAGTGAGGGACCAGGCCTATATTAAGAAGTAATCCTTTTATACTGCATTTTTACTGCATGTAGTTGACCTGGGTGGGGTATTATTAGGGCTGTGGTTCGTTTGAATTGGAATAACAATACAGGGGTTCTACTGTCCTACAGTTTCTGTTCAGATGACCAAAGTCATGGGACTTTCAGCATAGCTGGCTGATGACAGTGCATACTATTTTGTCCCAAAATCCAGTTCAAGCATGGACATACCAATTAGATGGTAAGCACTTTAAAGGCAAAGGACCAGGAATTGTACCATTCTTGGTATACTGTAGGACATCAAAGAAGTTTTTTCTTTGAATTAAATTTAAATATGGAATACCTTAGAGAGAATTCACTCATTACACAGGACTGCAGGATTCGGAGATCTTTTTGTTCAACCTTCAGATTCTGTTTAACTCAGTGAACATTGACTGTGCTTCTACTAAATGCAGAAATGGTGCTACATGCCAAGAACACCAAGTTGATGAAGTCACAGTCCCTGCTGTCAAGAAACTCACTCGATTCCCTAATTCATCGTCAGCTTGCTGTGATCACACTTCCTTCCAAAGAACTTCTAAGAAATACCTAGTGGATAGAACCTTGGAGCTCCACAGAACACAGTTCAACAATCTCCAAATGATGACTCAGGCCAGATTGCATAATTCAGGTTTTGTTTGCAAAGCTGAACGGGCTTCAGCATCTCCCTAAATTTCAATGTAAAGGAATTCTTTAACAAAGACACTACATGTTAGAATTTAAGATATAGATATTAAACATACCTTACACTCCTGGGTAAGTTATGCATTGACAAGCACCATTCCTTTACTCAAACCTTGTCCCTTGCTGACCACGCAGTTAGGGATCAAGTGCAAAATGGCAGCTCAAATAAATGAGCCAGAAAACTGACCTATCACTTTTCTTTTCCACTAAATTAAGATCAAGAGAGCTGGAGAATATTTTGTCTAGAATGATACAAACATACGGGAGTTTGCAAAAACTCCCAGGTAGCTTAGCAAAAAATTACTTCTGTGACCTTTGTCTGTACAGTAACCTTAATAATGCAAGCATTGTTTTGAATGCAAGCATATGGGAGCATGTTTACCACTTTTGGTGACTTCAGTAGGTTTAACACATATTTTTGCATTTATTGCATAAACTCATGAAACAAAGGAAAGAACTTTCAACCTATTCAGTGAAAGTCTATGCATTGAAGTTTGCTTTTCAAAATTGCATAACTACTGCTTTCTTTACACCCACAAGTTGCCGTTATCTCAAAGCTGAAATTTTAGCATATGACTAAAAGGTCCGATTGCTGCCGCTTCATGATTCAGCATCTAAAATCAATAATTCACAGTGAGATCACAAGCCCCCTGTGGAAGGTAGTGACATACTTGCCTTATGAAAGGAAGCTGAGGGCATATTGAGAGCATTTTGAATTTAGATATGTAGCTTGTATGGGTGTCAGACAATTGTCTCTTAGCTGGTGCCCTGCAGAAGGATCCTCCTTCGGGAAAGGCTGTCTGAGAAAGGTGAACTGGGCTTGTAAAGCTACGATACACACATGTGGTAACCAGCTCCCGGTGCACACGGTTTTCCAGAGTTACCCTGGGCAGGTGGGAAGCCTTTCTGCTTTCTGTGGAAGAGATTCCAACTTGGTTCCCTGCCACCACCAAACACAAATGTGTTGATTTTTCTTTTTTTGAGCTCCCAACCCTTGCAACCTTCCAAAAATAAACCAGCCATCAGGGGACCGAAATACTACTACTACTACTAAGCAGCTTTGCCTAGACTTACATAAACAACACTTCTGAGGTAAACTTTGCCCCAGAGGTCTGGACACACTCTTTTTATGTAACCAGCTTACTAATAATTACTAGACTTGGGTGCATTAACCCTGAAAACAGATTTTAATAGCAGGCCCCCAAAACAAAAGACATGAAACGACAATTAAAAAAAACAAATGTGCACCAACTAGAAAAACACTTGGCAGCCAGCTCCAGCCCAAGCTAAGACACCCTCCTCTCCCCGCACAAACACCTCCTCTCCTATTCGCCCTGCCAGCAGGATGAGAGTAGGCTCGGGACCCCGCCCCCCCATCCCCGCCCCCGCCCCCCCCATCCCCGCCCCCGCCCCAGGCTCGCCTTCCTCGTGGCCCCTCCCTCTTCCGCTCCTCTCAGCCGGGTTCCAGGAGCTGAGGTCAAATTGTCGGAGCAGGCTGATTTGCATAGCCCAATGCCTGCGCGCATGCAAATGAGGCGGGTGGTGGTTGGCTGGGGGTCCGCAGGATAACTCCGGCGAGGGGGGCCTTTGTCCTTCAGTGGCTGTGAGGCAGCTGCCGCGTCGGTATAGTGGACCGTGGCGCGGCGCGGGGCCGAGAGCCGGCGGGCGAGCGAGCGAGGGGGGCAGGAGGGGCGGACGGCGCGGCGGCGGCGGGCGCTGGAGGAGCCTGAGAAAGAGTGCAGAAAGCAGGCACTCGCGCGCCCGCGGTGGCAGGAGCAGCCCGCAAGCCGCTCTCACTCTGTAGGGCACCTGCAGTTGCAATATGACTTTGGAGGAATTCTCGGCTGGAGAGCAGAAGACCGAAAGGTAAGTCAGCCGGAGCTTCCGCCTGAACTCTGCTTGCCCATTGCGCGCACCGCAGTGCTGCCGGGCTGTGCAAGGTTTGCGGGGAGCGAGCGGTTAAAAGTTTGCAGAGGGTACTTCCTATCCCGCCTTTCTTCCTCGGGACACTAGAGGCGTGCGTGGACAGAAAGAGCGTGCCCCCCACGCCGGTCGAGCCCCTCGAGCCTTTGCAAAGGGCAGAAGTGACCGTCCCTGCCGGTGCGGCTCCTGCGGCCGGCAGCCTGTGACTTCGCCCAGCGCCGGGGACTGGCAGTGCCCTCGGGAGAGGGTGGCGGGTGGCACTCTCGGGGCTTCTCACTGGACGCCCGGCCTCTGGGCGTGCGAGGGGTCACGGCGGGGAGGGGTGACAGCCCGGGAACCCCGGGTTTGCAAAGGCCCAGGTGCGCCGTGGCGCGTGCACTCGGGAGGGAGGGTCGCGGCGCAGGGCGAGGGGGCCGCGACGGCCCCGAGGGGCGGCGGGCTGACGGGATCCCCTTGCTCTGCCTGCGTGTAGGATGGATAAGGTGGGGGATGCCCTCGAGGAAGTGCTCAGCAAAGCCCTGAGTCAGCGCACCATAACCGTCGGGGTGTACGAGGCGGCCAAGCTGCTCAACGTGTAAGTGGAACCCTCGCGTGTCCCTCGTGGTTCCTCTTCCCGCCCCAGCCCGGAGAGGTCGCCTTCCAGGGGCGCCCCCTCGGCCAGCAGTGCCACTTCCTGCCGCTTTCCATCTGCCCTGAGGTTGCTTGTCCCAAGGGGAGCAAGCGGGCCGGGGCGCGACCCCCGGGACGTGGGCGCGGGATGCGGGCGCCCACGCGGCGGGTCTTGCCTTTGGGCTCACCAGCCCCGTCCCTGCCCGCACGCAGCGACCCCGATAACGTGGTGCTGTGCCTGCTGGCGGCGGACGAGGACGACGACAGGGACGTGGCTCTGCAGATCCACTTCACCCTGATCCAGGCGTTCTGCTGCGAGAACGACATCGACATCCTGCGCGTCAGCAACCCTGGCCGGCTGGCCGAGCTCCTGCTCCTGGAGAGTGACGCGGGCCCCGCGTTGAGCGAGGGCGCGGAGCAGCCCCCGGACTTGCACTGCGTGCTGGTGACGGTAAGGGAGAAGGGGACTGCGGGCAGGACGCGGTTAGAGTCCTGGCAGGAAGTCCGCAACGGCTGAAAGTCGCCTGACTCCAGATCTGGAATGCGTGAGGGTCAAGAGCTGGGCGCCTTTGCCCCATTAAAGAGTGTGGCTGGACTTTCAGCCGAGATGTGCTAGTTTCATCCTTGGGATTTACTCTGGTACGGAACGTGTCTAAGCACGTTGGAGGCTGCCAGAAGCGGAAGAGATCCTTGTGAGTCAGCACTGTCAGCCCAGCTACTCCCTACCTACATCTGCACTACCTCCCGTGACTAATTCCTTTAGCAGGGCAGATTAGATAAAGCCAAATAAATTCCTGGCTCACCCTCATTAAGGAGTCAGCTTCATTCTCTGCCAGTCAGAGCTAAAAATAGAAATGGTGTGGGAGACAGACCTTATTAATTCCCTAGAAATATATTGAGAGGATAGAGTGGAAATTTTTTCTTTGCAATCTTGCATATTTTAAAATGGAGCTCCCCCCACACCCATGAAAACCTTTGGTAGGTAGATAACTTGTGTTTACAGAGGTAAATGTGATCGTTTTGTCTTTTACATTTTACTACTTTTTGGCTGATCTCTTTAAGTGGCAGCCTAATTATTTTGCTACTCCTGAAAAAAGACTACTGTCTCTTTTGGGAGGATAACAGGTGGCAGTTCTAGTTAACTGCTCTGCAGCTCTCACCTCCTGGTAGCCCAGCATGGAGATATTTCTCACAGTTGTTTCACTCAGGCCTCTGCCAAGGTACAAGTTTGGTAGGGCAAGCCTGTGAATAATGCTCTCATGCAAAACTGAATAAATATTATGAAAACAGATATATATGTATATGGCTCAGTGGATTTCATGTACTCAGACTATACTCAGACTTTGAAGAGTACAGCTTAGTAGAGAATTACCCTGAATGATTTTGCAGGAAACCCAACTACCTAGAAGAAATTTTATTTCTTATGGTTGTAACAGGTCTCTATGTCACACAGCCAAAGTATAGAATGTTCGAGTGTCTTCCCCTCAAAAGTGGTGTAATAAGTAGCAAAGGCTGACTTCTTTTTAATAGTAAATTTATTTTTTTCTAAATTTGTTCCCAGAATCCACATTCATCACAGTGGAAGGATCCTGCCTTAAGTCAACTTATTTGTTTTTGCCGGGAAAGTCGCTACATGGATCAGTGGGTTCCAGTGATTAATCTCCCTGAACGGTGATGGCATCTGAATGAAAATAACTGAACCAAATTGCACTGAAGTTTTGAAATACCTTTGTAGTTACTCAAGCAGTTACTCTCTACACTGATGCAAGGATTACAGAAACTGATGTCAAGGGGCTGAGTGAGTTCAACTACATGTTCTGGGAGCCCAGAGACAGATGACTTTGCAGATGGAAAGAGGTGAAAATGAAGAAGGAAGCTGTGTGGAAACAGAAATACAAGTCAAAAGGAACAAAAATTACAAAGAACCACGCAGGAAGGAAAACAAAACCATGTATTAATTTAGGATGGTTGAGTTACATTTAAATGAACCAAATATGCTTTGTTAAAGTTTAAATGTGCGGCAGTAGTTTGGGTAATTTTGGTTTATACGCCCTCAAGTAAAAAAGAAAAAAGCAGAAAGGGTTAATCATATTTTAAAACCATATTTTATTGTATTTTGATGAGATGTTAAATTCTCAAAGTTTTATTATAAATTGTACTAAGTTATTTTATGACATGAAATGTTATTTATGCTATAAATTTTTTGAAACACAATACTTACAATAAACTGGTATGGAATAATTGCATCATTTCTTTTTGTGTGTTTTGTTTCTTTTAACTTGGACTTTCTTTTAAAGAAGTTTCTTTTTAATATGGAAAAATTAAAACCCTTGTGAAATCATATACATATAGTATATGTGTCTGTATATATAGATGTGTGTGTGTATGTATATATAATTCTTTTCCACTCTTAAACATTTGGGCCAGACATGGGGGCATAATATTGCTTTGCATTTATTCTTTAGTGGACATTTTAGTGATGCCCTGCTCTACCCTACATCCAAAGTCAGAAAAACGAAGATTTAAGAGGAGTTGGGGTTAGAGTTAGGGAACAGGAGTGTTAGAAATTGCACTTGCAAAACCTGAATAAATATTTATAGTTCAATGATACTAGTGCTGTAATAAGATTATATGCAACATATTAAGGAAGCAGAGGGGAGAGAGTGACCAAAGGTACCTGCAAGACCAGTGAAGTTTTTCCTGGAGAGAGATTATTTTATTTGGATCTTACAACAGGAAGAGGATATTGCTAGCAGCAGCACACTAGTTTCTGAAAAGGTGTGGAGGCCCGAAAAACCAAAACCTGTTCATGGAACAAAGTGATTCTGTGTGTGCCTCTGGTGTAGAAAGATAAGGGAGAGATAAGGCTGAAAGGTAAGTGGCGATTAGGCCCAGACTGTAAAGGGCATTCTGTGTCACCCTTAGCTTTTGGGCTTCCTTCTGTAAACTTTGGCCAGTCTGCAGAGGCCTTCACGCAGGGAGTGACGTGATCAGTGTTCTAGGAAGATAACACTGGGGACTGAAAGACGGGTTATTGGGATAATCGGCTGTAGGTAACAAGGCCAATTAGAAAGTGACTGGAACAGTCCAAGGCCGTGCATTTTGCAGAAGCATATTCAGGGAACAAACAGGAAAGTGGCCTGCTAAATATTCTGGTACCCTTATTCTCTTTCTAGAGCTGTGTGCCTTCCAGCTGAACATGTCTGCTATGGTTCTGAGGGGTTTGGTTAAATTAGATGGGAGAGGTGGAAGAAAAGAGCAAAAGAAATGAAAGGCTTCAGCAGAACAGTCATCTTTTACTTGGAACAGTCACTTGATAATTAACTGCAATAACCTCCTGTAGATACAGCCAAAGAAAGCAAAAATGCCTACTGAGGCGAGGCCTAATATAGCTTTGGTCTACATGATTTTTCTTTGCCTACTTCTCAAACCATAACCCCCCATGGCTCCCCTGCCATCTGTCTCCCACCCTTGTCATGACTACATACAATCAGGAAAAAGTAGAAATCAGAGGAGAGAAAACCAGCTAACAGTAACTAAAAGCTCCACATTTCTGCATATTTTAGGAATAACATAGGCCCATGAGCCCTTCACCTTGCAATTAAGTTTCTGTTTTTCACATCTACTAGAAATGTGGGTTTTTAGGCCTTGTTTAGACTTGTATCTTATTTAAGCTAGTGCCTGATCCAAAACATAACTGGTATTTGTTTCTTACATTATCAAAAGATTGAGAGCAGTGAGTTTTAAACAGAATTTCTTTTCGTTCCCACTAAAGTAAAAATATTTTCAATTCTTTCCCACAACTACTTGATTAAAAACGCTTCTGCAAAGATGAGTGAATTAAAGTAGGAAGGCAGAGTGGGGAGAAGCAGCATTGCTTGGCGGAAAGAGCATGGGGTACAGCCAGGATCAGTCCCAGTGCATCCCGTTTTCCTCATCAGCAAAATGGAGATAAAATTAACCATCTTGCAGAGTTGTTTCGCTCCTACAGGACTGTAACTTCCCTGAAGGTAAGAAACAATGTCTGGTTCATAATTGTAGCCCAGTACTTAGCACACTTCTCAGCAAGCAGTAGGTGTTGAATTAATATTTGTTGACTAGGGACTTCCCTGGCGGTCCCGTGGTTAAGACTCCACCCTTCCAATGTAGGGGGTGTGGGTTCAATCCCTGCTCAGGGAACTAAGATCCCACATAGCGTGGCGAAAAAAAAAATTGTTGACTAAATGATTTAGAAATAATAGATGCAAACTACCTGGCATCTGATAGGTGCCAATACAGTGTGTCTATTACTACAACTTAGGCGATAGCAATAGAAAAACGTTTAAGGCTTCAGAGAAATCTGTTGCTTATAACATGGTATATGTATTTTAAGAAAAGTGTTTTGAATCTGTATTCTCAATTCATAGTACTTAGAGATATGAAGTGGTAGTATGCATCCTTCAGGTTGTTTGGTTTCAGAAAAATCTCAACAATTAATTCAGTGATGTTGTTTTGGTTTTTAAGTTTTAACTGTTGTTATTTGCTCCTGATTGAACATAACCCAAAAGTAACAAGGCATTGAAAAATCCAATCTGAAACAATTGAGTTAATTGTAAACAAGTGTGCAATTACCAGGGCAGATTCTGCCTCTAAATGATGCTAATATTTTTCAGTTGTGCTTTAAATGCCTACTTATTGCGAGTAGGTGAAAATGTTACAACAGGGACAAAAATCCCCTCGTCTACGTACGGTGTGTTGTTTGTGGAAAATACCTATTTTTTTCCACTGGCAGCTTCACCTCAGTGTCGTAAGTAGGATTGACTTCTCCTGCCTACAGTTCACCAAGGCCCTCGGTAAGTTAAACTTATATAATGAAAGGACTCATGAAGGTAACTAATCTTCCATAATGCATGTTTTATTTCCCAAATAAAGAAAATAGGGTCATGACTAGGAAAGAGCTGTTTGTTTATTGTTAATTGGAAGTATTTTCAAAGCTTGTTTTGAGATGCCTTACTGTAACCCTTCTAAAATCATTGTTTCCCAATTTTCAACTATATGGGTTAAATTTTATTCTCTGATATATGGTAGAAGGCTGTAAGCAGTGAGGTGCATTTCCTTTAAATGAACAAAACTCTCAATGGCATGATTTAACACCAAGCCAGTGTCCCTCAAGTTGAGTTGAATCTTTTTTTGTTCCTTTTTAACAATCCTTAGATAAACATAAGAAACTGTGTAAAACGTTATATTCATGAAGATCACCAAGAAGTACTTAGTGAGAGCTTATTATGGGCAAGGGGCTATGCTGGTTATATTGAAGTCTAGGAAAAATCAGACACTTCCTCTGGCCTCAAGGAGTTCCCAGCCTAGTGAAGTAACTAGGGCATGCACATCAATAGATGTAATCCAAAGCAAAAGTGCTCAGTAACATAAGAAAGGCCCAGAGAAATGCCATGAGAATTCAAAGGGTAGAGATTTCTGGAGGGCACATGGGGATGACAAGTAGAAAAAGTCTGTTAAGTTCTTTTTTTTTTTTTTTTTTTTGGTGGTATGTGGGCCTCTCACTGTTGTGGCCTCTCCCGTTGCGGAGCACAGGCTCTGGACCCGCAGGCTCAGCGGCCATGGCTCACGGGCCCAGCTGCCCCGCAGCATGTGGGATCCTTCTGGACAGGGGCTCGAGCCCGCGTCTCCTACATCGGCAGGCGGACTACCAACCACTGCGCGGAAGCCCAAAAGTCTGTAAGTTCTTTGATCAGAAGCTAGCATCGTATTTTGCAACCACACAAATTACTTAATTGATTGAATATTGAATGTAATTCTGCTGAGTGCTGTGGAGAATACACAGATGTAGCCTATAAGAGCACTTGTCCTTAAGAAGTTTATCATCAAATAAGGAAATTGTGAAGGTTAGCACATTCACTTCTTTAATGCTATTTATTGAAAGCCCATCATGTACCTGACACTGTGTTAGGTCCCGGGGCTACAAAAGTGAAAAAATAAGGTCTCTGCCTTCAAGGATGTGTGCAATTTAGTGTAGAAGACTGACACCTGTGATGCAGGGTGATCAGCGATGATGTGCTATGTTCAAGGCCTAAGTGTTCCTGGGGATCGGGAAGTTTTGCCATATCCAGTGCAACCCAAAGGATGAAGAGATCTGCCAGGGGACTGTGAAGGGCACGTCTTCCCAGACAGGAACTGCAGCTCTCGAGTGTATGTTTGAGGCATGTTTGGGACGAGTTTCTGAGGCAACCACACCACTCACATAGGGCTTACTACACGCTGAGCACAGCTCTAAGAGCCTTATGGTAACTCATTAGCCTCACAACAACTCTATGGAAGTAAGTATCAGTACTATTATTGCCTCTATTTTGAAGGTGAAGAGACTAATACACAGAGAAATCTGCCCAGAGTTTGTTAGTAAGTGGCAAGTCCAGGATGCACGCTGAAGCAGTCTGGCCCTGGAATCCATATTCTCCAATGACAGGTGATAATGTGGGAAAAGGTGGTAGGGAGGACCATGAAGGGCCCTGCAAGCCAGACTTTTTTTCATTAGGTGATAGAAAGCCAGTTAAAAACTTAAAACTGAGAAAATAAGCAGGGTGCTATTACCACCATGACAGAGGCTAGGAAAAGATGAAACTGTGGCTCACAAAGTCTTAATGTGAGGTTGGAAACTGGTAGCCAAGAGAAATTTGGCTCACGTGATGTTTAAAAACAATTTTTGGGGGGAATCACTTGCCAACGTTTAAACATGCAGAAATTTCTTCGAAAAATCTTTATTTCTGTTGTCGCTTGGAAATTTGCTGTATGTGGCAACAGTGGGCCCACATTCTGCATGGCAGCAATTGGCTGCAGCTGAGGGAGGCTCTTCCCTTTTAGACAAAGATTTCCAGTTTGCCACAGACCTCACCCCTCCCTATTGTTAACTTAAGACTGCTGGACTCACTTAGGCTTTCCTTCCTAATCCTTTTAGGCATGTGAGGTCCACACTTCACCCCCAATGACAAATATCTCTCAGTCTGGGGCTCAGATTCTTCCTGTGTAAAATGAGGGATTCGCCCTCCAGAATTTCTCACATTATTCCGATAATAATGAAGACCTAGCATTTTTGATAGTGTTAAAAATACAGCTTTAAGACCCCTTCCCAGGAGCTTCAAATTAAGTGGGGCTGGGAAAATTCTCAGAATTTATGTTTTAACAAGTAAATTCAGGTAATTCTTATTACCAGGGAAGTTTGAGAAACACTGCCTGCTTTCTTGGAGTTCTTCCAGCTGAAATTCAGCAGAATCATGCTTAACAAAGTTTGGTGGGGGGGCGGGGGCAGGGAGCAGCTTTCACCACATCAGTTTCCAGTCTCCCTGATGTTAGCCCACCAGGAGCTGAGGGATACATGTTTCTCTGCAAACGTTGAAGAGATTCTCAGAGAAGAGGTATAACCAGAACAATTTGCTACGTGTGGACAGAGTTAGAATTTACTAGTTTACTAAGGTGATTACTGTACAAGTTACAAGAACTACAAAAGGTGGCAGGTCCACAAACAGGTTGGCTCTTAGCACTGCCTTGAACTGACCGATCAACAGACCTGTTATGTGCCCGACACAGCACTGGGGACTTGGACAAGAAGCTGACAGCATGATAAAAACAACCTGTTGTACAGAGGGTTGCTCAGCACCAGGCACAAGGTAAGGAGCTCGGAGAGTGAGTGGAGTTCCTATTTTTGTTATATCCATTAGCACTTTCTGGCTTATAATGTGCTTTCACATTTATTAATCCATTTGATTCCTTGCCAAAGCACCTGAGGCTCAGAGAAGTCAAGAGACCCCTCCAAAGCCACATGGAGAGGAAAGTGAAAATCAAAATTCTACTGTGAACTCCATCTCTCAAAGACACCAACCAGACAGCACAGGTTAACCTGGGAGGCTGAAACTAATTGCATCTAATCTTTTACTTACCCGGTAAATGGGACAGAGCCCCCGGAAAACTAAAGGAGACAAAAAACAGGAGGAGAGAATTCTAAGAATTGTTCTCTTTCATCCTGTAACCTCATCACAGAAGTGATTTTTGTGTCCTTGGGTACTTTATGCTAACGTATTTTCTACAAATAAGT
Organism: Lipotes vexillifer; assembly: GCF_000442215.2. Lineage (NCBI taxonomy): Eukaryota > Metazoa > Chordata > Mammalia > Artiodactyla > Lipotidae > Lipotes > Lipotes vexillifer. Next base: position 3,470,954 of record NW_006787464.1, read on the forward strand.
GAGAATTTATTATGCAGAAAAGCTACAAAGTTCCCTAGTATCCCCACTTAATACCTGATTACACCACCACACTGGAATCACACTGCAACCATCAAAATAAGCACTCTGCAAAAAGGCTCATCTGCAGAAGAGCCTTCTGATTTTTTTGCTTCTTTGTATAACTGTTAAGGACAGAGCTGGCAAAAGATCAAGAATAAGAGTTCAGCAGTTAAGACAATAGGCTTTTCTAGCCAGAAAGAGCTGAGCTTGCGTCCTGGATCCCAGCTAGGGCTTGGGAAAGTAGTGTCACTTCTCTCAGCCTCAGTTATTTCTCCCAGAAAATGGGAAAATAAACAAGGCTTGTATCATTGATTTTTTGTAGGGATTAAAGGAAACAATGCAGAGAAAGCAAAGCACTTGGCTCAGTTCCTGGAAGTACTGGATATATGTAACCTAACGATAATTGCATCTCCCACGATAATTACATCTCCCACGATAATTACATCTCCCACGAGTGGGTAATTTTCTATGCATGTACGTTATGTATGTATTTTGTACCATTCTATGTTTGTAAATTAGAGGCTGACTTAAGTGAAAAAGAAACCGTCCAGCCAACTACATAGCTGAACAGAACTGAATATGGAAAGACATTATCCGATTAAATTGTTAATTTCCATGAATCTAGTTTCTCCTCTCCATTACCATTAACTTAATTTGGTCCTTTATCACCCATTTGGATTATCAGAGCAGTTTCTGTTCAAAATCAAACATTGAGCTCATACTGTATGCCAAGTTCTGTGCTGGAACTTACTATAGAAAGATGATTATGGTGCAGTTTCTACCTGCAGTCTAGTGTAGGGAGCTGACAGACACAGAGAATTTAAGGTGGTGTGGTGCCTTGGCATTTTGGGCAAGGGGTGTGTGTGTGTGTGTGTGTGTGTGTTTAGGGTGGTGGTGGTGAGGTGTGTGTGTGTGTGTGTGTTTAGGGTGGTGGTGGTGAGGAAGCCTTCCAGGAAAGGGTGATGCTTGACCTGAGTCCTGAAGCACAGTTAGAAGACAGGGGAGAAAAATGCGGTGCACGAGGGATTCTTTCAGTCTGTGGTGTTTGCTACAGGATTAACTGTTAAGGAAGGGAGTGGAGAAAGGTAGGCTGAAAAGGTAGACAGAGACCAGCTCATACATAGGCCTTGTATGTCCTTCTAAGGAGCATGGCTTTGCCCTGCAGGCAATGAGGGGACGCCGAGGATTTTACATAGAAAAGTAAAATGGGCTAACAGTGGTCTATGGTTTACTCTTCTCAGAGGCATTTAATTGCCCAGATCAGTGCAATGGGATTTGAGGGGAGTGTAATGTAAAGGGACAGCTGTTCATTGTTCTTGTCTGTCCTGCTCCCCTCCTTCCTACCATGAACCTTCTTTCTTGTTAGCACCCCTCACCCCAGCCTCAAAAATAGATTTGGAATATAGGCCTGGCTCATCTTCCTGGCCATGGTGATTGGTGTGGGGATAGATAATGTGACTCAGCTGGGCCAATCAGAAATCTTCCTGAGAATCTTCTGCCAGAGTAGTAAAGTCTGTAGTCTCTTTGCAGTGCCACCAAGCTAATGGATGAGTCTAGGCTTGCTGGCAGCTGCTTGCCTGCCACGGAGAGTAAGTCTATTAAAGAGTAAAGGGCAGAGGTGACACTTGAAAGCAGAGCTAAATCCAGCTGTACCTGAAGGGAGGCCCATGGATTTTTTTTAATATGCGTAATTTAATTTTCAACTAAAAATCGGGTTTTAGTTTTATTTGCAACTAGAAGTAGGACTGAGGGATTTCCTGGATGTGAGACTTTCAGGGCCAAAACTGAGACAGTCCCAAGTAAACAGAAACAGTTGGCTATCCTAATACCAGGGGCAACCACAGAGGCTGGAGTCTAGATGGGACGTTTTCCAGTAGTTCAGTCAAGGGGTGATACATGCCTGAACTTGCAGTTGATGAGGAAAATCAGGGGTGGATTTTAGAAATAGTTGGTAAATGAAATAGGCAAGACTGGGTGATCAGATGTAAGGAATGAAAGGGAATTCTTGAATGCCTCTCAGGATTCCAGCTGGGGCAATTTAACGATGATACTGATGTCAATTAAAGTTTTGCAAGGGGGAGATGGCTTTAGTCTTGGACACATTTTGTTTCAAGTTCTTGTGTGACTATCTGTTAAAAATGTCCAGTAGAATAGGTAAGTTGGATGCTTGGATAAAAGGTGGGCTGGATGTTTGGATTTGGGAATCCTCAGTGTATACTAACAGTGAGAGTGGATGAGCTCTCCAAGAAGAATGGATAAAGTGAGACGAGCGGCAGTGGGTCAAGGATAGAAACCTGGGACTGAGGGTGGGATTTTAGAAGGCAGACATAGGAAGAGGAGACAGAGGGGAAAAATGAGTCTGATGTCACAGAAGCTAGTGGGGCAGAATGGTGAGTTTACAGGAGAGAATAATTCCCACTGTTAGAGGGGTCCCTGAAGCAGAGACTGAAAGGTTCCACTGAATTTGGAAATTAAGAGTTCACTGGCTGGGACTTCCCTGGTGGCACAGTGGTTGGGAAACTGCCTGCCAATGCAGCGAACACGGGTTCGATCCCTGGTCCGGGAGGATCCCACATGCTGTGGAGCAACTAAGCCCGTGGGCCACAACTAGTGAGCCCGTGTGCCACAACTGCTGAAGTCCGTGCACCCTAGAGCCTGAGCACCACAACTACTGAGCCTGTGTGCTGCAACTACTGAAGCCTGCGCACCTAGAGCCCGAGCTCCGCAACAAGAGAAGCCACTGCAATGAGAAACCTGAGCACCGCAACAAAGAGTAGCCCCCGCTCACCACAACTAGAGAAAGCCTGTGTGCAGCAACGAAGACCCAACACAGCTCCCCTCCAAAAAAAAAAAAAAAGAGTTCACTGGCCGTTTTATTGGATGACATCAGTTTCGCTCTGTTGGTGTGAGTAAAGCCACATTGCAGTCGATTGAGAAGATGGGAGGTGAGGAAGAGAAGACAGGGAAGGTGGACTACTCTTGGGAAATTTTGATAAGAAAGGAGAAAAGAGGATAAGCGGCTTCAGGAAGAGCTGGAGGACTTGCTGCTCACCTGTGAGCCTGATGGAAGTTACTTGCTTGGGTGTGATGGAGACATTTGGATGTGGAAAGGTAGGAAGTTTTAAGAATTCAGACCAAATGGCCCCAACATGTTTTTGATGGGGAAGGCAGGATTATTTGCTTGATGGGAAGGAGATAAATAGGGGGGTTTGAGTAGGGTGTTAAAGGTTTGGAATGGAGGAGTTGAACAAGGACCAATAAAAGAATTATAAAATGCCGCTGGAGGCTCAGCAGAGGTTAGAAACACTACTGCCACTTTTTCTTCACTGTCTTTAAGAAAACAAGGCTTATGTCAAGACCCTGCTTAAACCACTCTACCAACTCCCTCCCCTTGCCTTTTTTTTTTTTATTGGAGTATAATTGCTTTGCAATGGTGTGTTAGTTTCTGCTTTATAACAAAGTGAACCAGTTATACATATACATATGTTCCCATATCTCCTCCCTCCTGCGTCTCCCTCCCTCCCACCCTCCCTATCCCACCCCTCTAGGTGGTCACAAAGCACCGAGCTCATCTCCCTGTGCTATGCGGCTGCTTCCCACTAGCTAGCTGTTTTACGTTTGGTAGTGTATATATGTCCATGCCTCTCTCTCACTTTGTCACAGCTGACCCTAGCCTTTGTTGACTTGATTCAAACTTCCTTCCTGGCCTCATCAACATTCTTCTCCCCATACTCCTGCCACACTCCTGTTATCTGATAACCCAGACTTCTTTAGAACCTAGCGTTTGTACACACTTTTTGTACTGCTGAGAATAACCTTTCCCTGTTCTTCACTAACAAACTCCTACTCATCCTTCAAGGCCCAAATGATACAGTGCCGCCTCTGTGAAACCTTTTTTGACTCATTCAGGCAGGGCGACTTCTTATAATAGCATTGATCACATTGCACAGTAATGCCCACCCCAATCCCCACCCTCACTATCTTGGGAGATCCTAGTCTTTTCTGGGTTTATCCTAGGACATACTTAGCTAGTAGGAGCTACCATATTCCCAGGAGGAGCTCAACAAATGAATGAATTCCTCTTTGTCCTGCTTCTAAAAATCAAATGCTGTGTTATTCACATTTAATGTCGAGTGGGGTATTTTTCTTTTTGTAGTTATAACTCACGAGACATTGTTGATACTTTGTTGAAGAACTTTGCTCATTTAATTCTATTAATTGCTTATATACAAAATACCTTTCTACCATTCATTTTTCCTTAAAAATTCTTTCCTGCCCTGATGATGAGTCAGTAGCTGAAGTATCAGGAAGTGATTTTTTAAATATCTTTTAAATATCTATAATTATACTCGGCAAACCCACATACCCTTCTCTGACCCCATACTCTAGACTTTGGTTCTTTTCCTCCCGATTTTCGATTCAAGGAGGAAAATGTAAAATGACTGGGGGTAAAGATGGCAAAAAAGTGACCCAAAGTGAATTGCTCTCCTCTTCCAAATTTGTATAAGATTTAAAGCTAGAAGAAATGTTAACAATTACCTAGCCTAAATCCTTCTTTAACAAATTCCTTTTTTTTTTTCTGGAAACAGGAACAGGAGTCATAAAAGTCTTAAGGTTGCACAGCAAATTAGTGGCAGTCCAACTAGAACCCACATTTCCTGAGTCTAAGATGTTTCTTTCTCTTACTTCATACTGACAACTCATGAAAAAATGCAGTTTTTTAAAAAAGCATATCGAATGCACTTCTGGATCTCTGCGAAATTCCATTTTCTCATATGTAAAGTAGGGATAATAATAGTAGCGATCTCATGGGTTTGTTGTGAGAATTAAATGAACTAAGAGATGCAAAATGCTGAGAATAGTACCGGCCCATAGTAAGTGCCTGGAGTCTAGTATTGTTTATTTTTATTTAAGGTCCAGGACATTAGGCTCTTGATTACTAAGGAACCAATTTGCTCACTTTACATTACTTAAGTTTATTTAAATTAAAAAAATTTTTTTTGTTATTGAGTTCACGTGCAATATTATGTTTCAGGTGTACCACATAGTGATTCACAATTTGAAAGGTTATACTCCGTTTGTAGTTATAAAATATGGCTATATTCTCTGTGCTGTACAATATATCCTTGTAGCTTAATTATTTTATACACAGTAGCTTGTACCTCTTAATTCCCTACTCCTATATTGCCCCTCCCCCCTCCATCACTAGTTTGTTCTCTATATCTGTCTGTTTCATTTTTGTTATGTTCACTAGTTTGACCCCTCATATAAGCGATATCATACAGTATTTATTTTTCTCTGTCTAAATGCACTTAGCATAATACCCTCCAAATCCCATCCATGCTATTGCAAATGGCAAAATTTCATTCATTTTTATGGTTGAGTAGTATTCCATTGACTATATTTATATACCACATCTTCTTTATCCATTTGTCTGTTGATGGACACTAAGGTTAATTTCATATCTTGGCTATTGTAAATAATGCTGCTATGAACATTGGGGTGCATGTATCTTTTCAAATTAGTATTTTTGTTCTTTTCAGATACATACCCAGGACTGGAATTGCTGGGTCATATGGTAGTTTTATTTCTCACTTGATTAATTTTAAAATTCCCAAAGTTATTTTGCCTCCCTGCCCACCCCCCCATTCAAACCATGCTACAGTTATGAAGACAGACTATGGGCTGTAGAATCTAGCTGACGCGGGTGTGTGGAATTAGGGTCTGTACTTATGAGTTGTTGGATCCTGCATAACTCACTTGACTTCTCTGACCCTCAGTTCCTCATCTGTAGCACACAGTTAAATAGTCTACTTTCCTTTCAAGAGTTGTTGTGAGGCTTAAATGGGAGGATACATGTGGAGTGTCCAGCCCAGTGTCAGTGTTTGGTCCCTCCTTTCCCCAGGACCTCACACAGATGTCTGTAAATATCGACAGATGTATGAGCTATATTGAAATGTACTTCATTGATGTCAGATCTACAAGGGTTTATCTAAAATAAAGCAATTCTAATGCGTTGGCCATGGGAAAATGTCTCAAGGTTAAAAGTAGGAAGGATCTGCTGCACATGGGCGATTCTTGGCGTGCAGTTCTCCAAAGGGATGCTTGTCTTCAGATATACTGTAAAGCTTCTTTACCATCTTTGCCACATCCAAGTACAAGCTGTGCTATTATACACCCACATTTTTGAAAATATAAATTGGCTTACTTAAATCTGTTTTAGAAGGAAACTTTATATCACAACTTGCTCAGTGAGTGACTGCTTTTCCCCTGCCCCCAGCATATCAACTTACAGATCCACAGGGTCTTTGTGATGTCACATGGTTAATGTCCTATGTCAGGACCAGATTTCAGGTCTTTTGTGGCTGGAGCTCTCTCTTCTATCACTAAGCTCTGTGTGTGTGTGTGTGTGTGTGTGTGTGTGTGTGTGTGTAAGATGGCATGATTGGATCTAGAGACCAGGAGTAGCAATTTGCACATAGATGTCTCAGCTGCAGATTTAACGTGCAAATTCGAGACCTTACCATTATATATCTCGGCCAGTCCAATTACTTTCATTATTGAATAGATTACCTAGGAGGATTTATAGGGTATAAAAATGCTTTGTACGTAAAATTAATTCTCAATACACCTCAAACTTTAACTTCTGCTCCTTTGTGCTAAGCATTGCTCTCTCCATAGTTCTATTTTATAGCATCAGTTGTTCTCTACAGATTAATATATTAAGTCATATAGCATTTCAGGATACATTTATTTGGACTGCATTTTCTTCCAGTGCAGAGAAAATATTGGTTTCTTAAAAAATTAATTGTTGAGGTGAGGGCTCCTGAGACCAACTGTATGTATATGTTTGCCCAGGACCGGCCTACAGCTAAATGGCCTTTAATAGATGTGATTGACTCAGATAAGGAAAGAGCAATTGGGGAAGCATCTGAAGGGAAAGGTTATTTGCTGCTCACAGCGGCAAAGGGGTAGAGTAGCAAGCAGGGCCATGCTCTGAAAGCAAGCTATAGGCAATAGTCATGCCAGGTTGTGCAAAGGTGGCTTAGAGCTGATGGCTGATGGCCTGTGTAGGACAGGTTCTAAACAGTCAGAGCCATGAGCCCAAAGTTTATAAATGTAGACATAGGGACTCAAAAGACTGTCCACCTAGCCCCAAGTAAGAAGCCTTATGGTGAATGTCCTTATGTATATGTGTAACAGACCCTTGCCGATGAGAAGCTGGTCACAGCGCATGTCCAGGAGAGCTGGACCTGCATCTCCACATTTAGCTCCCACATCACCAGCAGGCTTGAGTTCTTTGTTCACACCATTAAGGTTGCATACCATTTCATCTGCCACGTTTACTTACTTAGTCTACCCATTTCAGCTTCACTGTCCTCCATCCCCTTATCCCTACCCCGGTCCCATCTACCACCCACAAGCCCGTCTTCCATTGGAAGTCACAGGGACTTCTGGTAATTTGGTCTGAGCCAGTGAAAGTCCTGGTCAGTTGCTGCTGCCTGTTTTTCATGACCAACGTGTCTAAATTCTTCAGTCCTTTCCTAGGAAGGGCTGAGTGGCTATCTATCTTTTGCCCCTACCCTTTGTAGTGTGTGTGTGTTGGTTTTCGGGAGCAGGGGCCATCTCCTTAGCTTGCCCAGCCCATAACCTTGTTGGCTGCCTTCTCCCCGGCTTTTTGGACGACGCTGTCCCTCCCTTGATCTCTGTGGGAATCCCAGCTCTGGAGGAAGGGACTGGGCAGGAGGCAGCGTACCTTCGACAAACACTTGGTGAATATGCGTCTGCAAGTCTGATGACCTTTCCATTTGTTGTCTGTTTCTGTGGTCACAGCCGGGTCTCAGGATGGGAAAGAGCCTTCCACACATTGTGAATCACCACGCCACTCCTCCTTAGCCTCCACTGCCTTCCGGTTGCTTGCAGGGTAAGTGGTATGGGAGATGCTCCGCACACTAGCTTTGAACTCACTTTTCTCCTCCTCCTGTCATTCCCTCCCAAGACTTCATTCCAACGCATACAGGGTTTCTTTGTCTCTCAAGACCTAGTTCGAACACCACCTCCCTTGGAAGCCTTCTCAGACTTTGCTGATATGGAGGCAGCCCTCCTTCCTCTGGGCTCTCACGGCACTGTGTGTTCACCTGAGTTCAGGCACTTTGCACAAGGTACTATAATTATTAGTTTATATAGTGGTTATTCCCACTCTTCCTTGCCCTAGACTGTGAGCTTCTCACGGGCTGGTGTGAGCCTTATTAATCTGAGTGTAATCAGAGCCTGAGTTCCATACCTGGCTCTCAGCAGGTGCTCAGAAAATGTTAACTGAATGAATGCAGGAAAAGGGGAAGAGAATTGGTCTTCTGTTAATTTATTGAGCAAAATACAGTAGGAAGATTCAATGAGGCACTGATCCAGTAAAGAGAGCAATGGTGCTTTAATGAAACTTCTTTCAAATCTGTGAACACGTTAGCTATGAAGTAAATGCTTTTATTCTTTCCCCAGAACAGATTTCCAAACAATGATCACAATGTTTAGGTTAATAAGATGCTGGACAGATGAGTAGTCAAAGAATGTTATAAAACAACAATCCCATCAACTATATATCAAATGCAAATTTACTGAGACATCAAGAGAATGTATGTTTATAGTTACATGGCTATAAACAAGACATTATTACAGTAATCAAGTCCATAAAACTAGAAAAAAAAAAGCCATATAACAAAAAGGCCTTTCATAAGCTATTAAACGAGCACACACAATAGACAAACCAATTCTGTATTTGAAGCAGCATTATAGCACCAACATGTTGGCAGGACCAGTAGAGGGGTAGCAGGCTGCTGGATGGAACAGGGGGAATCTCAGCCATCATCTACTTCAAGCCCCGTTTTACAGATGGTGAAATGGAGGCCCAGAGAGATGGAGTGCCTTGTTCAAAGTCACACAACACATGGACACAGGATTGGCTAGACAACGAACGATCCAGGCCACCCAGCTCTAGGTAAGTGTTCTACTTTAACATACAGATAATTCTACTTGATTCAGTGTATTTTTGTCCTATTAACAGATCTACCATAAAAAGTCAATACAAGTCCTAACACACTCTGGTATTATGTTTATTGAGAAAGGACTGACATGTACTGTGATTTACTTCTTGGGACTATATAGCTGTTAAAATTCGGAGTAATCACTCAGATGACACTCTTAGGTGCAAACTGAGAAGAAGGAATCTGAAGGGAAAGTTTGGCACATCCTGCACTACCTAAACTAACTTATGCCTCAAAATTACTAAATTGTCGGTATAATTTTTTTTTCTGATAGTTGAAAGATTAGTAAAGCGCAAAAGTAGTCCCAATAGAGAGAAAGCAAATCAGGTCTTTCCTTTAAAGGGTAAGCATGGCACTTTTCATTTTAATAATAAGGTAAAGAAATGTAAAAACCTGATTCTTATTTAGAAAAAAACCTATAGCTTGTGAACCGCCTGGTATAGAAAGTGTTTCTCTAGTTAAAAAAAAAGTGTTTCTGTAAAATACTTTGGAGTCATGAAATTCTGTCTAGCATATCTTGCCATGGTCCTGAGGCCTCAATTGGACAGATTTACGATGCACTAATGAAGATATAAGAATGGAAAAAGAGATCACTGTTAACAGAAGCAGCATTAAAGACAAAGTAGAGTGGACATATTTAAATAGCTTCATAGATATGAAGGCAAGAAGTTGCATGCACATAAGTGATTAGGTGTGTCATTATAGTGGTAGTCGGAAAAAATAACACACACTGGGCATTTTGTCTGTCATTATCAACAACCAGTTGCTGCCGCATAGTTAAACTGTGGCTTTACAAGTAGAATAAAGCCTGATAAATAAAAGTGACTTCTGCATATCACATATATGTATACATATATTATATTTTTCTCACATAGATGTCTAGTTAATAAGTAAATCAACATTTAGCTACAATTTTTCTCCCCCTTGGGTCCAGCATCAAAGGATCTGATATCACTTTTCTTAAACATACCCTATACCTGGTTAGGAAGTTACATGATTTTCATACTCGTAGCCTTTATGATATCTGGCCGACAAAAATAAAAATGAAATCTCCTGGGACCTCAAGTCCATTCCTTACCACTGCAGGCATGTTAACAAATATACAGCAAACCACGTTTGTTTTCTGTTAGGTAAAAGAACATGTTTTAGTACTAAAGAGTAAACTACGCGTGCTACCAAAAATGTGTACATAGCAGTATAATAAAAGTAATTTCATGAAAATATTTTGTAACAAGCTACATTATAAATATTTAAAGAAACATGGTAAAAATCAGAGTGAAAATAAGATGAGTGTTCTGAAACTATCAGTAGAAAAATATACTTATAAAAAAAAGAATGTCTCGTTAAGTGAAGCTGTAAATGTAAAGTTGTCTTATTAATGTACATTTCAAATATCACCGTTTGAAAGGGAAAACCGTTCTCTCTCCAACTGGTGCCTATAATTTACTTGGAAACTGGGCGTTTTGCAGAACTAAGCGTAGATGACAAGAGGGTAACAGCGGTGGCGTGATTTTCACATGGTCCTGGAAGAGTGAGGGCCGTTCACAATGCTGAATAGGCAGGTGACTTGGAGAAATACGGAATATATCTGAGCAGTTTGGAAACAGTACTGCATTTGTTCACCCACCCACAATCAGCATAATACTCAAAGCTCAGACATTAGATTTTAAAAGGGGCTTGCACTGCAGGGCAGGGCTGTACAGAACTAGGGAAAACCGTTGTAAATAATTTCTTCTTGGGGAGGGATCCTTTTTGAGAATATTTTAAATCGTTCATTAGTAGTTGTTTTTAATGAACTGAAGCTGAATTAAAATATCAAAGGTCTAGTGTATGGTTTGGGCCCATAAATAAGCATTTAAAAAGACCCTCTCTTCCTCTTTGATAAAGTTAACATACCCTCTGGCCACAGGAGATGCCTTCTTTGGGCATCCCCACTGGAAATTCTGAGGATGTGTGGCAGCATCATCATGCCCAGAGGAAAATCAAGGAGCCCAACACCCAGCTGCTGGAACCGTGGGCCCAGGTAGCGAACCACTGGATCCTAGCCTCTCTCAGATGGTGTGAGGACAAGCTAGGGATGACGATGACGCTGCAGATATTTGAAAAGAGCTTATGTAAGTAAGTGTCTGATACCTTTACATTCTTTCTGTATGTATGTTTCTTCCCCATCATGATCTGCCCACTTGGGGCTGGGAGGCGAACATTACCTCTGAGGACATGCTCTGGCGGCAGAGGAAAGATAGAGGGGAGGCAGAGAAAGTGAGCTAAATCACAAAGTTGGGCCAAGGGGAGCAGCTGTTTTTCACGCATTCCTGGTCTTCTCTTGGCCCGGCTCACGGCTGCTCTGTCTCGCTCCCATCGTTAGAGTGGAAATTTCAGAGGTGTCTACCCCTGCTCCAGAGAACGTGAGCCCCGGGGCACAGCTGCCCAGGGTACTCCCCAAGGGCCTCCTCCCCTTTTCTAGAAGCAGGATCACTGAAGCCTGAAAGCCCTTGGTGAATTAATACTCATATCATAAAAGGGCTTTTAGTCCAGTTTTTAAATTTTAATTGGCACAGTTTACTGTAGCCTAAGAGGTCAGCACGATTTCAAGAGGAGAGAGATGACCTTCATTACTCAGTTACAATGAATGCAGTCTTTAGGGTGTTCTTTACTTTGTACAATAACTATGAGAAAAGAATTTAATTCTGCCTACACACAGCTCAAGGTAAAGGTATATCTTCTTCTGGAGTTGAACTGATGGTCTGGAGAGAGAGACATTTTAATAGGGAAATAAGCTTTGAGATGTGTATATACAAACACACATAGATATACACAAGACACTCCTCACCCACCTACACTGTACAGATTGGCATAACCCTATTAACATACTATGATAGAAAGGCTTTAGGACAAGTTATTCTTGGCATTTTAATCGAGACGAGTCCTTAGGTAATTTAGGTCTTAACTGGATCATTCACATATTTGTTTTTTTAAAAGGCCAGACCAACTTTCCTTCAGCAGTAACCCAATATGACACCAGAGTTAACAAGTGGAAAACAAGATTGTTATTCTGTATTAATTCGTTAAAGGGCATTTTAGAGAGAGGACAACTTGGAAAACAAAGACTTCAGAGTCCATGATTCCAAGTTAGTTAAGAGCATTTTAGTTATTAGCAGTGGTTACCAAATAAGCCGAAGGTAAATCTTTTCAAGGAGCTGCTCATCGTTTGCTTTGTTGAGAAGAGGGGAGGAACCACTTCACTACTCCTCTATAAGAGGATGCAGGTCTTTTTATCCTTGAAAGGGTTTTCTGAAGTTGGTATCCCCATCAGCAGAGGGTCATTCCTCGCATGTTCCTCGCAGTAGGACATGAGGTCCGCTGAGGCCTTTGAAACCTGGTGTGCAGACAGACCAAAGCAAACAAAGAAAATATTTACAGGATACAACTAGAGATGATTATACTAAGTGACGTAAGTCAGACACATACCGTATGACATCACTTACATGTGGAATCTAAAACACGGCACAAATGAACCTATCTACAAAACAGACTCGTAGACATAGAGAACAGACGGGTGGTTGTCAAGGGGGAGGGAGAGGGATGGAGTGCGAGTTTGGGGTTGGTAGATGTAAACTACTATAGAGGATGGATAAACAACGAGGTCCTACTGTATAGCACAGGGGACTATATTCAGTATCCTGTGATAAAACCATAATGGAAAAGAATATATAAAAAAAGAATGTCTATATGTGTATAACTGAGTCACTTTGCTGAAGAGCAGATTGGCACAAAACTGTGAATCAACTATGCTTCAATTAAAAAGAATTTTAAAAAAATATTCACAAACTTGAAAGGTATTTGAATGCTAACCCACTGGGTGGAAGACTGTTGGAGAACAGGATAACCAAAGTATCACTCCCAGATTATCTGTTACTTAAAGAGGGAAAAGGTACTTCTAAATGGAGAAATCTGGCAGATAAGGCCTTCCTTAACCAAGTGATCAAACTGACATCAGATGTCTCTTGGAGTGCGTGCAGAAGACTCGCCACCAGCCAGCTAGTATTTCTGCCCAAACTTTTAGGCTGAATTTGATTGTCAGCAAACAGTCCCCTCTAAAGTGAGGGCCATTCTGAAAAGTGGGTGGCCTGGACTCTTCGAAACTGGACTATGTGTTAGATACTATTAGCAGCTGATCTGAATGTAATCCCTGTACTGTGGTTACGTAGAAGAAAGCCCTGATACTTAGGAGACAGATGGGGAAGTATTGGGGGTGATGCGTCACCACGTTTGCAAATAACTTGCAACAAATTTAAAGAAAAAATTATGTCGGTTTTGTGAGTGTGTGTGTGTGTGTAGAGACAGAGAGAAAACAAGTGGGGTAAAATGCTAATAATTGGTGAATCTTGGTAAACAGTATATGGGTGTTTGTTTGTTGTTACAACTCTTCCACGGGTTTGAAATTTCTCAAGATAAAAAGCTGGGGGGGAGGGGAAAAAGTGTCTGTTATTCAAAGGAAGGTTGTATCTTAGCTTCTATCCAATAACAAATCGATTAGAATGCAGAACAGAGTTAAAGAACCGAATTATGGGCTCCGAGCCAAAACTCAGACTAGAGCCAAATTCTAGTAGAGCTTCAAGATTTACTGTTACAGGCTGGGCTTGGGGGAATAAAAGAGGGACAAAGCCAGCATGGGAAGATGCAGTACCTTACTTCTGCATGAGTTAAAAATGGAAATACCACACCCTGTTCAGAAGTCTGGGTGGGAGACCCGTTAGAATAATCAGATAAGTGTCCTCAGGCCAGGGGCACAGGCAGCCTCCTGGTTTTTTTTGTTTTTGTTTTTTTTTTTTTTTGCGGTGCCTCGCCCGTGGCGGAGCACAGGCTCCGCACACACGCAGGCTCAGCGGCCATGGCTCACGGGCCCAGCCGCTCCGCGGCATGTGGGATCTTCCCGGACTGGGGCACGAACCCGTGTCCCCTGCATCGGCAGGTGGACTCTCAACCACTGCGCCACCAGGGAAGCCCTGTAGGTGAATTCTTAACCACTGAGCCACCAGGGAAGCTTTTTTGTTTTTTTTTGTTGTTGTTGTTTTTCAGCCTCCTGTTTTGAAGACAGGTGACTATCTCTAGGCCCAGAGGAATTTATCAGGTGACTCCTTCAGTATCTAGGAGACGGCCATTACTCACAACATTCCAAGGCACTCACCGCCTAGCCCTCTCTGAGGGTCTGGGGGGGAAAGAGGTCAAAGTCAGGTGACCCAACAAATGCCTTCTGGTTTCCTCCAGATCTCAGCTAAGGCTAGTGATACTTACCCTGGGTTGCAGACTGTGGTTGTCCAAGTCCGCACACACTGAAAAACCCACCTTCTCCTAAAAAGGACACCTGGGTGTTGACTTATGCAAGGCCACCTTGGCTGCACTGATAACTCTAGAACACTTCACACATTCCAGAGGGATGACGAGGGTGTTTATAAAGTCCACCTGGAAGCTCTGTCCCGAGGGAGAACACAGGTGACAGAGGGGGCTCGACCATGTGCGCTCAGGGGAGGCAGGTCCTCAGGAAATCCTGTCACGGGCTTTAGGTTTTCTGTCCACACAGAGAGCCTCACTCAGGCACTTTGGCTTGCCAGTGCTACGTTGAAATGAAAGTTAAGATTTGGAGGCTCTCAGCTGGCTCGGGGAACATCCTGGCACCTGGCCCAATTGCATGGCATCCACCTTCTCAGAAATGTGGCCCGGCCTTGGGAGGGCAAAGGGAGCCGGTCAGAAAACACGTCTGACCCACTCAAGGCTCTTACCTTTATTCTTTCGATGGAGGCTTCCATTCTCAATTGCTGCACAGTCCTTCTTGCCTGGGCGATGTTGTTGGTGCTTGCTGTCTTGGTCGACATCTTCAGTTACGGTTTCACCTGAAATCTGAAGAGAACTTTTCTCTGAAAGGTGAAGAACAGTCACCTTTAAGTCGTTTAGACATTCATAATGCTCTGAGGGGAAAAGGATGCATTCCCGGTCACCACAGCCTCTTGGAGGCTGCTACCACAAAGCCCCTCAGCAATGGGAGAGGCGGCCTCAGTTTCTAAGCTTGTAATCCTTTTGAGCACCTTCGTGAATCTTTCTCGTCTGCAGAAACCCAGTACTAGTGGTTTAATCCATGCGCCCCCATATACGGCATAAAGTAGCATGTTCTAAGGGGAAACAAACACACACAGACATCTGTGGTAGTGACCAGGCCCCCGGCCAACGTGGGCCATGCTCCACGTGCAGGTTAACGTTACTGCCCTGTACGTTAATAGAAGGTTTGATTTCATTTCGTTTTGGCTCTCTTACCCAACTATTACACTGATACAAACCCTGGCAACAGAAAAGGGCAGGAGAGAGTGCTTCTGGAGAACTCTGCACAAAGGGTGCATTTTTAGGTGCTATCAAGATTTGCAGTCGTTTGGAGAAAGTTAGGCAGATAAGGAAGCCTTTATTCAGGAAAAAGTGGGAACCTTTCAGCTGAAAGACTCTCAATGACAGATCCACAGCAAAAGTCACATAGGATACAGCCTCAAGCCTGAAATATTTAATGGAATTACATCAGCACCTCCCCCCCTGCCCCACCCCTTTGACCTCTCTGGCTTCATCCTGGTGGCCAGGGCACTGGCTAATCCCACACCCCCATCACATGTTCGTGGGCCTGCCCTCTGCCTCTCTCTCCCGGTGAAAAGCAAAGGAAACATCCCGGACCTTGAGCTTCGACCGGTCTAGTTGCCCAATGGCACAGTCCAAGGGGAAGGAGGGCTGGGGAAAAGCACTGCCTGGTGCCCCTGCCATATGTGGCTAAGTTCTCTCTCGGCACAGTGGCACTGGATGACTTCGCAGAGCTGGCAGCCCTGGCAGTTTTATGAGTCAGAGCAGGTGGACAGTAGGTGTGCCTCGCCGGCGCTATGCAAGGGCTCAGCAAAGTCTGAGGGCACCGTGGCGCCAGCAGCAAACGCAGGCTGACTCAACCTTCTGGAGGGGCTGCGGGTGCACAAGGCCTATCTGCCATAAAGGCTTACATTAGACAAGGCTGCTGAAAACTGCAACCCACAGCTCCTGCGGTGTCCACTGGAGTTCTACCGCGCTCAGAATGCCGAATTCAAGGACTTGGGTAGGGCTTGTACCTTCAGAAGTCAGAGGCAGCTTTGGGTCAAATGCCCAAATAAAACTGTGCTTTTAACTGCGTGCAGAACTTTGAAGTCCAGCCTAGTCAGCAAGCTTCATGTTCCTGGTTTGGACCCTACCTCTTCCAGTTACTTAACCTCTATGAGCCCATGTTTTCTCATTTGTAATATAGGGATACTATTGTTTTTGAGGATTCAATTCACTGGTGCACATGCAGTGTTTTGCATAGGACCAAGGCACTCCATACACAGCAGCTGCTATTGTATTTATCCCTTCGGGGTCACACCACCCAGCACAATGAATGGGAATCCTCTGTGTACCTACCTGCCTCCCCCTGGTCAATGGGCCTCCAAGCGTCTGGGTGGGCTGTGGGCATGGGCCCCAGGCAATTCTGCTGCACTCTGGTGTCAGGGCAGAATAGAATGGCTGGAAACAGCCCTTTGACGATTCCCCTAGCATAAGGGAGCCCAAGCCCTGCAGGAAACTGGGAGGAGCTGTCGTGTGGCAGGGCATGCTGGCCTTGCCTTGGGCGACCCGGTTACAGGTTACAACACACTTCCTGACAAGCTGCCTCCGCCTCAGATTCCATTCCGCACTCATCCTGCACCACCCAGAGGAGAGGCTGAGGGTCTCCTCCCGGTGACTTTGCACACACCCAGCGGTCTGGCCCCAGCCCTTCTGCGCTCCCAGCAAGCACCTGTTAACAGAGCCTTTGAAATGGGTCTAAGGCAGCAGGCAGCCTTTCTGCGGAACAGTTTGAAGTGCCCTGATTCACAGCGCGCTGGTCCTCGTTTTGTTCCCTGCAGCACGATAAACTGGGCTCCCCGGCCAGCTGGCGCCGGTTCCGAGGATTGGCCCCCAGCCTTCAGAATGCGAACGTGACACCCTTTCTGAGTGGCCTGTGGTTTCCAGGCTGCACCCTTAGGACTTTCTAAATGTTCCCTTTGCAGGAAAATAATGCCAAGCAGTCTCTTCTTCTCAAGCTCTAGGGCATAAAGTTTCCAAGGCCTGAGCAAGTTTTCCTGTAACTGCAGAACATTTCACACACGTATCAGGACTGGGTCAGCCATGGCTCCCCCCACCCACACAGCTGTAAGCAAATAGTCCACAATTTGGCTTTAGTTATAAAATGCTTGGGTAGGTCCTCCTAAAACTGGTGAGAAACTTTGCATCTGGTACACGGACGACTTACTTCCTGACTGTATTATAGTCAAGATTATAAACAGCCAGCGGTTCACAGTTCACGCTTGCCAGCTTGGGGCTCTTACAGCTTTCTCCACTTCTGACATCTGTGTTCTGACCTGCTCCTTCACAGAGAGCCCCCTCCCTATCTCTCAGATAGCTTCCTGCTCCCTTCTGCTGGGGATCCCTCTAGAAAAAGCTGTACACTGGGCCACTGGTAAAGAACATAATTTCTTGGGCTTCCCTGGTGGCGCAGTGGTTGAGAGTCCGCCTGCCGATGCAGGGGAAACGGGTTCGTGCCCCGGTCCGGGAAGATCCCACATGGCGCGGAGCGGCTGGGCCCGTGAGCCATGGCCGCTGAGCCTGCGCGTCCGGAGCCTGTGCTCCGCAACAAGAGAAATTGCGATAGTGAGAGGCCCGCACACCGCGATGAAGAGTGGCCCCCGCTCGCCACAACTGGAGAAGGCCGTCGGGCAGAAACGAAGACCCAACACAGCAAAAATAAATAAATAAATAAATTAAAAAACCAACAACACATAATTTCTTATGATAACATGCGTCCAATGGAGGAGTCAAATCAAAATTATGTCGTTTTAACCTAAGGAACCTCTTCAAGGAACTCGGTGGGCTGAGCTGCCTCACGTGTACGAAAGCAGGGTCACGGCTGCTTGACGTCTGAGCGGTGGGTGGTGTTTACAGGAGCAGGAGGTCTCGCTGAGGACGTCCTCCCCACTTGCAGCTGCTCTGCATTGCCTCAACAGCTGGGCTGGGGCAGAACCAGACCGGGAGGCTGGGACACAAACATCTCTGAGCCTCTCTGCACCCTCAGAGGGTGTCTTTGGTCTTCCCTCAATGCACGGATGTCTGGCTGTTTGTTTGTGCTACTACTTGGATAAAAAACTTGCGTTATTCTTACTCCAAAAATAGCTTCCAAGACAAACAGCACCCGATGTATAGGACCTTAGAGCGCACACATACTTTCATCTGCATTCGTCTGTGAAGCCTCGCTCTCAGCCTGAAAGGTAAATTACTTTTTCATCCTTGTTTTATAGATGAGGCAACCAAAATTAGAAAAACTTGCTCCAAGTTAATCCAGCTCACAACCTTGAACTAGCTTTTAAGCCTCTCCACCCCAGAAGCCACACTTCCTATTGTATCAAGGAAAGGACGCAATTCCAATTAATTTGATTCGCAAACACTCTGGACATCACTGAACAAGTCTACGATGTGGTTCTCATCAAGGGCGACCTTGACACTCCATGACCTGGAGTTGTGGCCTTGCTGATGGCTTCACGTTTGTGCAACACCCCTTCTGGTGCAGAAGGCATCTGCTTGTCTGTCTAGTGCCCTGGAAGACAGGTCTCCCCTCTCATATCCATAAGCTAAGTGAGAATGTTCTCGCTGTGGCTATTAGGCAAGGACTGAGGTCAACTTCTGGAGTCACTGGATAACCCACCCAGAAGGGCCCAGGCCTGTGCAGACACCCAGGTTTGATAAAACTCTGGCTATTGCTTCTGCAACCTTGTTTCCACTTTTACATGTGGCTGAGAGATTTGAATAAACATAAGTAGTATTTAGCTATTCAAATACTTTGCATTGGTTTTAATGCTATTATTCATCTGAATTCTCAGCTTCCTAGAAATTCCTAGGAAAAAGATGTCACATTAGGGAAATGTGGGCATTTTAATCTTTGTCTAGTGGGGCCTGAAGCAGAGAGAAGAGGGTGGGGATGGAAAGTGTGTCACAGAGCACACTCTGGGGGGAAGGCACCAGGAAGCCCCAGGATCTGAATCACAAGTCATCATGGCCTGGCCAGTAACTGAATCACTGGAGTGAAGCCAACTTTCTGAGCAAACACACCCCTTGTGGCTGTAATAAAAGAGCAGGCTGCAAAAAAAAAAAAAAAAAAAAAACACGCAAGAGGGAAGAGATATGGGAACATATGTATAACTGATTCACTTTGTTATAAAGCAGAAACCAACACACCATTGTAAAGCAGTTATACCCCAACAAAGAAAAAAAAAAAAAAAAAAAAAAGCCAGCAGGCTACCACTTACCCTCTGATCCTGCCTTCAACCATCAATGTCCTACCCCAGCTCTCTGCTAAAGGGGACAGCAGTGTATCTCACAGGCTTGTTGGATAAACAAACAGGAGCGCCTGGCACTGGTGCACCCGGTACACACAGACATGTAACCAGTGCTGGGCCCCCAGGCTGGTTAATACGATGAAAACCACGTGTTCGGTGGGAAACAAGGGAAAAATTCAGACAGTAAAAGAAGAGTTTCAAGGTAATGTGATCAGGTAGCAACATCTACTGATAGGGTCTTGGCAGGAGTTCAGGGAGTGGACAGTCGGGCCCCTAAGAACCGGTTTTCTATTCTCATGAACACTTATTATTTTCTATCAGAGCCTGCAGGCTGAATGCAGACTGCAGATGTGTTTGGTTGGGTCCCACAGAGGGTTAACTAAATTGTGTGTGTGTGTGTGTGTGTGTGTGTGTGTGTGTGTGTGTGTGTGTGTGGGGGGGGGGGGGGGGGAGGGAGGGAGAGAGGGAGAGAGAGGGAGAGAGAAAGAGAGAGAGAATGTGTGTGTGTGTTTTAATTGTCAACACTTGAAAAATGAAGAGATTTCACTTTAAAAAGAAAAATTTCTGGAAAAATCAGAAACTCTTACACAAGTGGGCTGGATCTGAGCAGAGGCACACCTGCCAGGCCCTCTGTTTGAACTTGTGGCACAGCCTTTACACTGTGCCTCGGATATTTAGTTCCTGGGACATGCTCAAGGATTAGGCCAGGGGACTTGGACTCATCCCTGCCCCTGCCCCTGCCCCTTCTTACCTTTGGCGCCCTGCGCGGGACCTGTAGCCTATCTAAGCCTCAACTTCCTCATGGGAAAAATGGGGATAATAATACTTTTCTATCTCAAAGGACTGTTAAGGCATCAGATAAAATAAGCGTGTGAGTGTAGTAAACACAGAGGACACTCCTGCTGAGCACTTGGTAGCTGCATCCGCTGATCACAGCCCGTGGGAAGCCCTCTGAGCACCCGCAGGCCCTGACGTTCTCCCCCCTCCTGGGGTGGGAAAGTAAACTACCTCTCCCAGTGTTATCAGCTGAATTGTATCCCCCCCAGAATTCACAAGGTGTAGTCCTAACCCCCACGCCAAACAAAGCTCGCAGGCAATGAGGCCAAGGGTAGTTGAACCTGTGACTGGCTGGCTGCATTTCCTGCCCTGCTCCTGTCCAGTTCCGAGAACACAGAGCGCAAGGAACAAGCTGCTGGCCTAGGGGGGGATGGAAAATAAGACGGCCAGATGAGGAAGGGCTGCATAGAACGGTGGAAGACGTGCTTTGCGGTGGGGAAGAGACAGCGAAGTGACAGTGATGTTCCTTTCTAAGAGAAGTTTGTGTAGGCTCAGAATCAGCAGAGTGAAAAAGGAGAACAGTTCTCTCTCCAAACCTCAACAGAGCACTTCCTCTAAAAGCAAGATGCTTTTAAACTTGCTAATAACCCTTTGAAGTCTTTGTCTGGTATCTTTGATTAGTAGATTTTACCTGCCATCCAGGGCACATGTCACTGAATAATGATGATGGTGATGAAGATGTTATTGCTATCGTCATGATGATAAAATTCAAAAAACCACCACCGCTTAATGAGTACTTAGTATGTGCCAGGTAAGTAAGTTCCAAGAATCATTCCATTTAATCTTCTTAGAGATGAATTCTTTTATCATTTCTGCTTTATAGATGAAGCACAGAGAGGTTAAAAAATCTTGCCGGGGCTTCCCTGGTGGCGCAGTGGTTGGGAGTCTGCCTGCCGATGCAGGGGACGCGGGTTCGTGCCCTGGTCCGGGAGGATCCCACGTGCCGCGGAGCGGCTGGGCCCTTGGGCCATGGCCGCTGAGCCTGCGCGTCCGGAGCCTGTGCTCCGCAGGGGGAGAAGCCACAGCAGTGAGAGGCCCGCGTACCGAAAAAAAAAAAAAAAAAAAAAAATCTTGCCGAAGATCACGCTGATTTGCGTAGCAGAGCTGGGACTCAGGGCCACCTGACTCTCAAGGTCATCCTCTCCAACGCCACTCTCTACTGCAGGCCTCTGAACATCAAAGACACAAGGAAGGAATCGGGAGAAAGCAAGGTCAAGCGTCAGCCAGAAGCACTGGACAAAGAAGACAAGGCCTCCCTTTAGGGCCTGTTGCGCCTTCAGATAGGTGGTTTCCATAGCAATGACGGTAGAAGTGGGGAGTTCAATGGCCTTGAGAGAAAATCTAAGCGAAGGAGAGCTGGTTGCTCTTATTTAAAAGAAGGACTGCCCCAGATTCCAGGTAGGACTACTGCTAAAGACGCAGGATGGTCCCATCATCCTCCTGTGCCCTAACGAAGCTGGCAGGGAGCCATGAGAATGAGGCAATCCTGGGTAATAAATCCAGAGGAGAGAGCTGCATAGCCTGAGCAGCTGGTTCCTAACTTCACTGTGTATCTAGAACACCTGGGGCATTTGTTAAAGAAAATCTGATTCATTATATCTGATGCCGAGCCCAAGAATCTGTATTTACAAGCTTTCTAAAGGATTCCGATATAGGTCCTCCTGAGAAACACCAGTGATGATTATTAGAGTCTCTGCCTCTTGGTTCGACCCATGTTTATTTCTGCCTGGGTCTTAGAACAGGTCAGTTTAAAAGAATGCCACCTCCTACCTATTCTTAACTTTTCAAAGCTCTGAACAAGTCCTGGAAAATTCTAACTCCTTCTAATGACCTTAACCTACAGGATTAACCCTCCTTCAGTTTGAAACAGTTCTTAGCATTTAACATCCTTCGTAACTCAAGTCTAAATTTGTTTTCCTAACAGCTACTTCCTTTTGGAAAGTGTCTCCTCCCTGGCTTCCGAGACGCCAGACCATCATGTTCTTGCCTGTCTAACGCTATTCCTTTCTACGGCTCTTGCTCCTTCTTCTGAGTTTGGTTTTCTCAGGGGCCCAGTCCTGGAGGGCTGGTGTAGCAGAGTGAACAAGAGCCTTAAGAGTCAGATAAATTCGAATCCTGGCTCATCACGGACTACCCCACGTTGTTTCACTTCTCTGACATTCAGTTCCCTCATCTGTAAAATGGGAAGGGATAATAATAGTACCTACCTAACAGGGTTGTACCAGGAGGATATGAGAGAACATACATACATTACTCAGCACCTGCCTGACCTGCAGTGGTCCTCAGAGACGGTAGATGCCTTACCCGTTAAGGGCTTTAGCTAAGACCAACACACTTCACGCTTTACCTTAATTCCAATGTCTAAATACAAAAGCCTATTTCGGGCTTCCCTGGTGGCGCAGTGGTTGAGAGTCCGCCTGCCGATGCAGGGGACACGGGTTCGTGCCCCGGTC
>NW_006787464.1:3493846-3498663 GCF_000442215.2 Lipotes vexillifer
CATAGGTTCGTGCCCTGGTCCGGGAAGATCCCACATGCCGTGGAGCGGCTAGGCCCGTGAGCCATGGCCGCTGAGCCTGCGGGCCCGGGGCCTGTGCTCCGCAACGGGAGAGGCCACAACAGTGAGAGGCCCGCGTACCGCAAAAAAAAAAAAAAAAAAAGCCTATTTCAATTTACACTCGAATGCTGCACAGCTGCTTCAAACACAACACACCTAAAACCCGATGCAACATAGCCGCCTGCCCCCAGTCTTTCTCATGTCCCTTTCTCAATGAGTGACGCCACCGTTGTCCTGGTCACGAGGCATCCTTTTGCATTAGCCCTCCTTCCAATTCCTAAAACCAAGCTTTGTCCAATAGAAATGTGAGCCACATATGTGAGGTTAAATTTTCTAGTAGCCACATGAAAAAAATTAAAAAGTGAAATTAATATATTTTATTTAGCCCAATATGACCAAAATTAAAACGTAAATCAATGTTAAAAAATCAAGATATTTCATTCTTTTTGGTACTAAATCTTTGAAGCTCAGCATGCATTTTGCACTTACAGCACATCTTGATTTGGATGAGCCACATTTCAAGTGCTCAGCAGTCACAGCGGCCTTTATTGAACAGCGTAACCTTAGACTCTGGCACTTTCTAAATTCTTCTGATTCCGACTTTGACAAACCCCGCATTTAAATTTTTCCCCATTTTCCGGTCTTGGCTCCCAGCACCTCAAGTTAGGGCTATTGCAACAGCCTCATAACCACTTATGTCCCTTATTTTCCTCCTGTCTAATCTATCCTGACCAGCATATATGCTCAGATAAAGTACCATTTTCAGTTTACTTCTCTCTGGCTCAAAAGAGTTCCAGGGATTCGCCAGGAACTCCAGAAAAAGTCCAAAAGGGCTCAGCTTTGCAGTCAAGATCCTCCCTAGTATTTTGGCCCCATAATAAAAATCCTAATCATAAAAGCAGCTTATTGCTACATAGAGCTTACACCAGACACCAGCCTATATGCCAATCACTGTCAATACATTATTCTACTGAATCCTCACAATCACCCTGTGAGAAATTCTATGTATTTTCATCCCCATTTTATAAATGAAGAAACTGAGGCACAGAGGGGTTAAATATGTACCTAGCGTCAAACAGCTAGCAAGCTGCTTGGCTGGGATTTGAGCCCCGGCAGTCTGACTCCAGGGGCCCAGCTGGAACCTCACCTGCTGTATACTGCTGTAGCCTCAGGGGGCTGTCACCCCATCCTCTGGCTTTGTGGGCTGCGTTTTCAAGTCCCACCTGCAAATCTCCACCCAAGTTCTCCGCCTGCTTCTCTTGGCCAATTTAAATTCTCTCTTCTTTTAGGCTAGTTCACATTTTTAACTCTTCCAGGAAGGACTCCCTAACTATCAATACTTTTGCTTACAGTGACTAATTCCCCTTATGAATTCTTGCTATATGCTTGAAGCTCAGGGGTTTCAAGGACCCCTAAGGGATGGCCCATGCATGAGATGGAGAGGCAGGGGGAGATGTAAATGAAGCCCCTAAAATTGCATGCAAAATTCGGTTGTGCGCCTATGTTTATTTTTTCTGAAGTGAGGATTTATAGCTATCATCAAGCTCTCAAAAAGGGTCCGCAACACCATTTATTTATTTCAGTGCTTAACTGTACGTTATTTAATGCTTATTGTTATGTAACTGACTTTGTGTGTGAAAACTGTCTTCCCGCTAAACTGTGGGAAGTTTAGCTCAATAATAATAGTATAGCAAGTACATTTATTCGTTACTTACTATGTGCCAGCTACTATGTCAAGTACTCTCTACAGATTAATACTTCACTTAATACTGCCTGCAACTGTAAGAAGTCACATTTATTATACCTATTGAGACTGAAGCTCAGGAAGGTTCAATAACTTGCCAAGATCAGACAGCTAGAAAGTGGTAGAAACAGAATTTGAACCCAGAACTCTCCTACTTCAAAGCCACGCCCTTAACCAGGCAGGTGCGTTATCCATGCCATCTTCTCTCTCGTATTGACTCATGCAGAGAATGGGGCCTCAATAAATACCTGGGTTAGATTAAGACACTCAGTATAGCAACCAACACAACACATCAGCCAGTGTGAACCTATCACCCTGGGGTGTTAATGTGTACAGTGTTTGTCTTCTTAGAAACAGGATACACCTTGCTGCTCCTTCCCCCATGTACCCTGCAAAAGACTGCCTGTTCCAAGCCAAAGGTTACCTTTCACAGCTCTGAGGAGCTGGGCTGGAGTCCCTGGGACTCCAATGAACCTGATCAGGGCCTGTTTCTGGGACTGTGAACATTCACCTCCAGCGTGGGCTGGCCACTTGCGTGGTGCCCAGGTTCTGAGGACAATGCTGCTCTGCACCCTCATACTGTGCCCCAAACAGGTTCACAGCCAGTGGAGGCGGGCTGAAGGAGCAGCTCTCTGACATGCACCACAGAGGTGCAGGGTCCAGCGCCCCCCACCGCGTATGCCGAGCTAGGGTCCAGCCATGCAGAGGCACGTGTTTACTATCAAGACTGAGAGTGACCTTTACAAAGAAGTTTTACTCTCTACCTAGCATAGTGAGACTGGCTGAGAAATGATTTGCTCATATCTGCGTGGCTGGCTGAGGACAGCTGCATGTCCCATTTGTTTATTCATGAACGAATAAATAAATGAATGGATGAATTCCACAACTATTTAATGCTGAAGACAAAGGCTGACACTAACAGAGTGCTTTTTCCTGTGCCAGGCACTGTGTTCAGGGCTTTATGTAAAGTTATCTTACTTACTCTTTACAGCACCTCTGAAAAAGAAATTACTATTATTTCATTAACTAGTTTTGAAAAGAATATATGTGCATAGTCAAAATTTTAAACAGTCGAAAAGCATAGCTGTCCTTCTAGTCTAGACTTCCCAAGGTAATCACTGTTACCAGTTTCTCATGTTTCCTTCTGAAGACATCACACGCATACACAAACGTGATTACCCACATACCTGTTCCAAAAAATACAAACGGGAGCATCTCATGCATTGCTCTGTACCCTGTTTTTTTATTTTAACTATATATTTGGGGGTTATGGTGAAGGTGGTGTTATTAGCCCATCTTCCAGATGAGGAAACTGAAGCTCTCCAGGGTTGAAATCAACCCTGGTGTTCCTAGCCATCACTGCACACATCGCATCTGTCTGCAGGTTCTACAGGAGAAGCTTGCTGGGGCTGGCTTCAGGAAGTGGGAATGATCAGAGAAGAGGAAGACTGAATTCCTGCCTTCAAAGGGCTCACTGCTTTGGGGAGCAAACGATGCTATATGATGTGAGGAAGCCCCCTGGAAGAGTGCTTCTCTATCTCTGAGTTTCTGAGTTGGTAGGTCTGGGCTGGGGGGGAGAGCTTGCATTTGGGCGAAGTTTCCGGTGAGGCTGACATTGCTGGTGTGGTGTGGAGCCCACTTGTGGAGGAGCAGAGATCTAGGGGCTCCCGTCTGGAGTCGTCCCCACCCTCCGGCTCCTTCCCTGCACAGATACTGAGCACCTTGGAGTGCAAGGAAACGGTCTCTGGGCTATGTTCTCATGTCGTTTGGAAATCAGTCTCTCACCTCATATAGTATCGTTTGGTTCCAAAAGACACAGGGACTTTGCCTTGAGGAAGTGATTCCTGGCAAGGGACACAGGACCAATCTAAGGAAGGAGGCAGAACATCCCAAAGGCCCATTCATCTCTTACCTGTGGTTATGTGGTTGATGGCCCTTTTGATACCCAAACTCAGAAAACAGGTGCCTTCTTCGCCATCTATGTGACAGCTGGAGTCCTCCCCATCAGCCTTCCTGAGGGATCTGCCTTGCACCCCCTCTACCTCCCCTAGCGGAGCAGGGCTGGACGCTGTCTGCAATGAGATCCCTTACCCGGGCTGTTGTCCCCAACACAGCCATTCTACCCTCATTCCTGGTGGGCTGACAAAGCAGCAGAACAGAGATATTTAGGATTCTGGTCATAAAGGCCTAGCATCTCCCTGACTTTGAGCAGAGGACATGCTTTCTAATCCTGCTAAGCAGAGAGGAGCTCACCTACATGCCCAGAGCGAATTAAGACAAACAACCGAACACCTAACGGGAGAGCTGAAAGTGAGGCAACAGGTAAACGCCGTTACATCCATTTTAGATTAAGAAGCAACTAGGTAGTCATTCTCCTGCTCTGAACAGCACAGCTGCTTGAAGGTGTAGGAGTAGGGGGTTTGAGAGAGAGAAAGGCTGAGAAGGACTGAGACGTGTGTGTGCAGCACACTGACATTTACAGTCACCAGCTGGGCTGGGCATGGCCGACAAACAATGAATGTGGGCTGTTACACTGGTGATTAAGGGGCTTGTGATTCCGACAAGATGGATTAAGCCCTGAATATGAATAAGGAATATCAGTGGGCCAATAAGGCATGCCAAGCGCAAGCATTAGGAGCTTAGAGAAGACAGAGTCAGTGAGGGCTTGAGCAAGCAGACACGCACGAAGGATACAGTTCTTAAATGGATCAATCCCTAAGGATACAAACTGGATAGGTGGTGGCAAAGCATTGGGGAGAATTTAGAACGGTTACTGAGGGGAGCGGTAGAGAGTGGATGAAAGCTGATTCTGTTATGTGAAAATGGGAGCCACTGAAGGTTTCTGACCAGAATGACAGGCATAGGGAGTGTTATCAGAAAAACAATCCAACAACCTTTTGTAGGATGGAACAGAAGTGGGGGAGAGAGAGAGACAAGTAGAGTATTTCCATGGAAGGTCTAGAGGGCAGGTAATACAGTATAGGTTTTATATATATATATATATATATATATATAT
>NW_006787464.1:3498746-3503604 GCF_000442215.2 Lipotes vexillifer
CGCAGGCTCAGCGGCCATGGCTCACGGGCCCAGCCGCTCCGCGGCATGTGGGATCCTCCCGGACCAGGGCACGAACCCGTGTCCCCTACATCAGCAGGCGGACTCTCAAACACTGCACTACCAGGGAAGCCTGGTATAGGTCATATTTACAATCAGATGGAACTGGGTTCAAATCTGGGCTGTGCCACTTCGTGTGTATGTGGAATGAGCCACTTAACCTCAGTGAACCCCGAGGCGCTCTTTCTGTAAAATGGGGTAACAAGAGTGCCTACCTCACAGGACTGTAATGATTAAATGGGATCATATAGAAAAGAGCCTGGCACACGGAAACCACCCAATGTTATCTATCAGCATTATTACTGCCATTAGGAGTTAGAGCATAAGGTTTCAAACATATGGAGGCAGTTGGAATGTAAAGAAAAAGCTGGATGCAAGAGATAGGAAATGTAAGAATGAACAAGACTCCTTTCTTTGGGCTGGATGGGGATCAACAGCCCGGAAATGGTGGCTGAGCACTAGACTTTGGAGGGACAGCATGAAGAAAAGAGCAGGGCGCACCCTTGGGCCTTCCCTGTGTGTCGGGGGACAATAACGGCAGCTTCAAAGGAGCAGAGAAGGGGCAGGGCGACACCATCACAAAAGCTAGGGGAAGAGAGGCAGGAAGGGCACGTTAATGCTGTGTAAATATGTTTAGTCAGTTAGTTATAAATATGTTTAGTTAAAATATATCCAAAAAACATACTGGAATAGTCCACAATGTAGCTATAGATAGGTGGTGAGAATTTTAGGGGATTTTTAGTGTTTTTATGCACTCCCGCAGTGTGTACGTTTTTATTTATTTTTTTGCTCTTAATAGCTAATACTTGTACAGCACTTACACTTGCCAAGCATTGTTCTAAGAGCTTTACAGATATTAACTTACTTCATCCTCAAAACAACACTATGAGGTTGTTACTATTGTTTTTCCCAGTTTAGGATTAAAGGAACTGAGGGAGGCAGACACTTAGAACACACCCAAGGTCAGAGCAAAGGTAAGTGCAGGAGCCAGCACTGCGATCCCGGCAGCCTGGCTCCAGAGTCGGTGCTCTCAACCACAAGTGATGCTTTTATGATTTAAAAAAAAACACACGAAATCCCAGTAACTGTTATTCACAAAACCAGGAGGAGGGGCAGTTATTAGTCACTTTACAGGGATAAAGGAAGGAGAGAGCAAGCATAGCTCATGGAACTTGGTGATGGGGGGGGGCCCTGAGTGGTTTCCACAATGTGAAGGGAAGGGAGGTCGAAGGTTAAGGGACCAAGAGAGAAGCACTGATTCAGGAATGGTGAGCGCAGGGGAATATGAGAGAAATGTGGCTGAAAGCCTTCTAATAGGTGAGGAAGAAGGGAAACCAGCTACCGATGCACCAACAACATGGGCGAATCCCTTAGACATCATGCTGAGCGAAGGACGCCAGTCACAGAAGAGTGCATACTAATTCCATTTTCTTACAGTTCAAGGCAAAACTAATCTATGGTGCCAAACGAGAAGGGTAGTGAGAGTGGGTGAAGAGGTAGATGAAGCAAGACTGGCTATGAAATTTGTTGTTAATTGTTGAAGCTCGGTGGCAGGTACACGGAGTGC
Source organism: Lipotes vexillifer (assembly GCF_000442215.2). Classification (NCBI taxonomy): domain Eukaryota; kingdom Metazoa; phylum Chordata; class Mammalia; order Artiodactyla; family Lipotidae; genus Lipotes; species Lipotes vexillifer. Next base: position 3,500,371 of record NW_006787464.1, read on the forward strand.
ATCCTACTTTTGTGTATGTTTGAAAATTTCAAGGATAAAAAGTTATGAGTAAAATTCTATGATCCTAAACACTTCATAATCTATAACATGATAATGACCAACACCGTAAGATGAGCTCTGTCATGAAAGAGTGGAAGATACGTTAATTATTATCTACTGTTTCCTCTTCCAGATCACCATCTAGCAATTATGTCCAATGTCCACAGTACAGAGGAAGTAATTTAACTGCCTTTTTAGGAGGCACAGAGGGGATTAAAACAGCCATGATCTGGGCCCTCTGCCCACTGTACGTGGCACTCAGGCCCTGAGTCACAGGTGCCAAAGTTTAACTTGCCAGGAAGCTTCGCACCCTCTTTGCATTCACTGACCAAAACAAAACCCAACTCTGGTCCCGATACCCATAACTCGGACATGCTACCGACTACATACTAGGATACTTAATTTTTCTTTCTTTCTTCATCTCACCTTCTCCCGTGAAACGATAGCCAGGGAATATGCCCAACCTCCTTTCCAACACGTCCGGACTTGATAACTGCATTGGGGAAAAGCAGTGTCTATCGAATTCCTGGAATGACCAGCAAGATGAACTTTCCATGCTGGCCCTCACAGGTAAAGTACCTGTTTGTTTTGAGACTCATGGAACCTAAAAGTTCATATATTTTCAAAGGGAAAGAACTGAAGATACAAGGGGTCCCCAAGGAAGCTTCCTGTAGCTCTAACTCATTATCTATGTAAAAGGATCAGATGTCTCCCTTCCAAAGCAAATTTGTTGATTCCCTCCTTTTCCAAAAAAAAAAGAAAAAAAAAAAATTACTTGAGGGAAAACATGGACAAGGAAACCAAGCCAAGTCATTTAAGGTCCAAACCTCATCAGCAACATCAATGCAATTTAAATAATTTGGCACCCAAAAGGCACACTTGTACTGCAGCTCACTGAGTTCTGTAAAATTTCAGAATATCTCTGTTCACCTTAACAGGTGATAAAAAATTCCTCAGAAATATGAATGAATTCACATCCATTAAAATTTTTCTTTCAATGAGATATAGCATTTTTGAGAAAGAGGGCTGAATCAAGCAAAAGATAGATCATGACAGAACGACACTCAAGACCACTGGAAAGAGGACATCAATTTAAATACACAGCATGTTACTACCAACAACTTGCTTGTTAAGGTTTGTTCTCTTACACACAAGAATTTCACAAAACAAGAACACCAGATGGAATGCAGTGGGAAAGGATGCTGCCTGTAAGCCCAGATAAAGAATTTCTATGGCCACTCTCAGCCCCAGATTTTCCAGGCCAGAACTATTTCAAATATTCTGCTTCTCTTGGTGTTCTAGTAACTTACCAGACCACACGTCCCAAGGGCTGGCTTTACGACTACAGTCATCATACTTCTCACAAATATTTTGCATCTACTTTACCCACCAGAGTCCTTCTTTAAGTCTAATTCTCTCTCTGATGGTTGGCCCTTGAGGCCAGCCACCCCATATTACACAGTTCTCTATTTCTTCCATATACAATACACACAAAATAAACACATACTGATTTGGTTTGTTACGAGACATATGGACGGCCCTGGCAGGAAGCAATGGCTTTGCGATTTTTCCTTTTCCTAATTCAGCAAACAGAAGGGGCAATATATTCCTGGGGCTGGACACACAGCAGGAACTCAATAAATACTTTCTCCAATAAAATTATGACACAGGGATCTGTGGCAGTATTTTAGATGAGTGATGATAAGGGCCTGAACCCAATGTATAAACCTCAGAATTTCTGAAACAAATGGGGATCATGTCACATTACAAAAGGATTCCTTCAGGTAATACTTTCCCAGATGCGTTATCTCCAGATGAAGAGGTCGTCAGAGAAACTCACTGTATTAGCTCTGTTTCTGATTATATATCAATTAGGAACCATAACAAACATCTCTGAAGTATAACATTTTACACAACTCCTTCTTATGTCTTAAGCACAGTTTTACTTGAGTTTCCAAAATGAACACTAGGGCATATACTTTCCTCATTCCTGTACTTATGAAAGGAGAGTGACATAGATGTTGGTTTTAGGCTACCTGCTACCCTTGGTTTCAAAAGCAGCTCCTTATCTGGACTCTGGCCTCGGTGGCACTTTTCCCCTTACGTTAAGGACGAATATAGGAATGTACAGTTGTGATGCTGCAAGCTCTGGAAAGAAAGAACTACCCGCAGATGCCTCCATTGCTTAAGTCTGCTTCTGCAGGTCAGGTGCTTACAGTGGAGGGAAGGGGGCTGCTTCCCAAGGGTAATTCATCTTATGAGTGGCACTGGGAGTAACATACACCTTCCAGCAAATGCTAATACCAATATGACAACATTAGTGCCTATTATTTATTCAGGCATTTAACTGTAAAGTTAAATCTTTCTAACACTTAATGAGTCCAGGGACTAAATTCCTGGGAGAGATCGTAAGAAATCAGCACTTAGTTGTCTGTGACCAAATACGAGTTTCCGAAGCTTGGAGTAGATTCTATCAAAAGTTTGTCCTTGGGGTATTTTCAGAAGCACATGAGATTCTTTGGAACAATTTTATGCATAATATAAGCCAAAATAAATGACGTGTTTATATTACATGTAGAAATTACACGTAGAAATTATGAGACTTTAGATTTTAGATTTTAGTAGACTGAAAAAATAAACATATTCAAGTCTTATAAACAGCCATTACCTGTCAGTGTCAACATTGATAAATGAACTGACCCAGTGATCACATGATCACAGGATGCTTGTGCCTTCATTTATAAATGAAAACCATCCCCAGCTACATTCTGGGGAAACATACCTATGTGTCACATACAGATGCTGCCATATGTTTGTACGTCACTTCCGCCTTGACCCAATGTCGAAATCTGGTATTCTATTTCTAATGGGGTAAGTCTGGTATCCCAATAATGCCCCCAACATGGAAATTTATGAAGTGCTTTCTCATATACCATCTATATCAGATAGGGTCACCTAAATACTTAATTTCATTTCTACTTATGGACTTGTTGAACTTCTTGAATTTAGCATGCAAATGTATGCGGTCAATAGGTAAGATATTTTTGCAGATAACCGGAAAAGTATCAGAATCCTTTGCCTCACAAGACTCTTATTTCTTAGTAGCCTATCAGGTGCTTCCCTTCTTAATATTTAGTGTAACATTCACTTTTAGTAATTCCATATACTTTTTTTTTTTTTTTTTTTTTTTTTGGG
>NW_006787464.1:3504002-3511133 GCF_000442215.2 Lipotes vexillifer
TTTTTTTTTTTTTTTTTTTTTTTTTTTGCGGTATGCGGTCCTCTCACTGTTGTGGCCTCTCCCGTTCTGACGCGCAGGCTCAGCGGCCATGGCTCACGGGCCCAGCTGCTCCACGGCATGTGGGATCTTCCCGGACCGGGGCACGAACCCGTGTCCCCTGCATCGGCAGGTGGACTCTCAACCACTGCGCCACCAGGGAAGCCCCCATATACTTCTTAAATAGAGGAAAGTACTGGTTTTTCCTCTCTGAGACACAACCCATTTAATGACATTTTCTTAGACCCAGATTATACCTGCATTTAAGAGGTAGCGTGGAGTGAAACACAGAAACCACAAAGTGACTAGACGTTGGACTCCTAACAGGGTTGCTTTCAGAATCACCTGGGCAGTTCTTTCAGTGTGCCCAGGTCTGAAGTTCACCCCCAAACCTCCAGAATCAGAACATCAGGGTAAGTCCTGGGAAAAGTACATTCTGGAAAAGTTCCGGGTGATCTGGATGTACATTTGGGTAAAAGAGCCGCAGGGACTAGAATACATCAGGGCTGCTCAGCACAACACCTGGGACTCCCTGACTCCTCATCTGCCAGACTGGTGGCCAGTCATTTGCCCTCTCTGGGTCTCAGCTTTCTCATCCTTAGCAAAGGACAACAATGTACACGCTCTGCACCTCTTCTTTGCTTCTCTCTGAGTGGTCCTCTCTTTCCTGCTCTTTAGAATTACTCAGATCATTGGTTTAAGCACTTAATATTTATATATTGTCATAATGATCACGGCAGGGACAAAGCCACTAAAGTAAACCGCGTAGGGACATGAACAGGTGAATCTAGTGCCCTGAAAGAATTACGCACATGGGAGGGGTGTGTGTGGTTAGCACAGAGCTGCTTCTGAATCCCCAGAAGACTTTATAAGCGGGGATCAGCCCAAATAGGGGAGGGATGGGCAGGGGAGCTTTCCTTACCAAGTGGGTTCTGAAGCAAGCAAGCATATGGGAGAGAAAATACTGTTCATGGATGTTTTAAAATAAAGCCATGCTCACAAATACTGTAAGCTTTTTTGGCCAGAATGTCCTGGGAAGGGCTATCAGAGTGAATTGAAATTTCTGGGTGAGTTACGATGTGCAAGGGCACGCTGTTGCCAATTTTCAGAGATAACAGCACAATACGCACAGAACCCTGAACAGTACTGATGGTTAAGAAGGCACTTCCGTGAAATGTCATGATTCCAGATAAAGCTGAAGAACTCTTGGAACAAGTCCATTTTGTGACACTGACACTGCTGGACTGTCCCACCCTCCTGACTCTGCCCTCGGTCTCTGAGCCCCGATCCTCCCCTGGGCACGTCTGCATGCCTCCGACTGTCCCGCTCTGTCTCCCGGGCTGACATCTTTCCCTCTCCAAGTCCTCCAAGCTTAGCTGTCCTTGAAGACTTTGCCTGCGTGCTTATTCTTCCTCTCTCTGTCCTCCCTCCTTCCATCTCACTCCAAGGGCTTGCGGAGGATTCTTTTTTTTTTTTTTTAATTCATTCATTCATTAATTTATTTTTGGCTGCGTTGGGTCTTCGCTGCTGCTCGCAGGCTTTCTCTAGTTGTGGCGAGTGGGGGCTACTCTTCCTTGCGGTGGCTTCTCTTGTTGAGGAGCATGGGCTCTACACATGCGGGCTAGTTGTAGCTCGCGGGCTCTAGAGCGCGGGCTCAGTAGTTGTGGCGCACGGGCTTAGCTGCTCGGCAGCATGTGGGATCCTCCTGGGCCAGGGCTCGAACCCGTGTCCCCTGCATTGGCAGGCAGATTCTTAACCACTGAGCCACCAGGGAAGCCCCTTACAGAGGATTCTTACACCTGTGTCTGGTCCCGGAGCTGTCTGCGGGACCCCCTCATCCACACAGCCTGCCTGTTCCTTAAACTTGTCAGAAGTCAGGCTCCCCCTCTTCTTCCCAGAGGCCCTTCTCTGGACTTGGCTTCTCAAACTCTCTGCTAAGAAAGCAACCTTTATTACAGTAACCTAGATTCAAAATGTTAGTTCTGTTTCTGAGACCACCCCCTTGCTCCCTGACATCCAAAGAGGTGACCAGTCCTACAGGTTCTATTTTCCTATCCACACCTTCCTCTCTGGTACCCCTGCCATCAACCTCTTATTAAGGCCCTCCCTCGATATGTGTTTGGAGATGACTACAACCGCCTCACTTTTCTTGGTTTCCCTGAGCTCTGCCCCAACAGCTGTCAACCTGTCAGACTGCTGGCCATGGACCAGTAATCCTAGATAATGGCAAAAGCTAATGAAACAGATACGAGCGCGCCTGCTCTGCTGGAGGGTGGCTGTGAACGAGGAGCTCAGAGCACTACCACTAATTCAGCCTCGCTTCTCTCTGCCCGGTGGCGGCCCCTAAGGCGACTCTGCAGATTCCCAGGGCTCTCTGAAACCACTGCTCAGAGACATCAAAGATACCAGAGCCAAATAAATCTTCCTAAAATTCAACTCTAATCTTATGATGCCCCTCAAAAATCATCAACTGGATGGGGGGAGGGAACACAAAATATGGAAATAGTCACTTGGGCAGAACATTTACATATTGCCATTCTAGTCCTATATCCGCCAAAAGACATGCATTAGAATGTTCATAGCAGCCCCCAGATGGAAACTGCCTCAACGACCCAAGCAGGAGAATAATATCTCACTCAATGGAATATTCCATAGCAAATGACAAGCTCCAAATACACGCAACCATATGGATGAAAGCCCCGAATCCTAGCCACTAGACCACCAGGGAACTGTATAACAATATGGATGAATCTCACAGATATAATGTTGAGTGAAAGGAGCCAGGCACTTCTTTTTTACCTACCATACGAGGTACCTACCATACGAGGCCATTAAGCACAAAAACAGGTGAAACTAATCTATGCTGTTGGATGTCAGGCCAGTGGTTACTCCTGAAGGGGAAGGTGGCAAAGGGGACACAAAGGGACTTTTCCAAGTGCTGGCTACATGTGTGTGTTTAGCTTGTGAAAAATATCATTATGCATACGATCTGGGTCAGCAGCTGCAAGATATAACACTTCAAAAGAAAGTAAGAAACAAAAAACATCAACTGTTCCCGATTAACTGTTGAAGTGAACGCAACTTTCACTATGGCCCAGAAACCCTTCACAATATGGCTGTAATCTACCTTTCCAGTGGTCAACTATGTTTTTGCTTTGGGATTCTTTCCCCGAAAAGGTCCAGGTACCCTCTATGAAATGCTGTGAGTATGTACATTTTCTGGGGAGAGGGTCCAGAGCATTAATCGAAGGGGACCCACAACCCAAAAGAGGTAGGAGGAAATAACCTGACTTGTAGCTCCTCAAATGGCCCCTGGAACTGAACTCTGACTTGCCCTTCCCAGGCCCCCTGTTGAGATGCCACCCCTGCTTCCAGGTCCTGTCAGGTTGCCTCTATCACCAAGTCTCTGTTTATCCTCCAACCTAAAGCTCCCCCCACCTCCATCCCACGGCTGTTTGTCAGGAGGCTGCCCTGATGCTTTGGTAGGCACTGAGCATGTACAAATAAACAAACCCTCAGGGAGCTTTCCATCCAGCAGAGGGAAAACTGGTGCGTCCACAAACAACTTGAAGCAGAAAAGGTGCATCGGGAGAGACAGAGAGGTCAGTACAAGGGGAGCTCAGAAGAGGGAGTGATTCCTTCTCGCTGGGGGAAATCTGGGCAGGCTTTATGGGAGAGGTGGCACCACACTGCAGGCTATGGGGCTGGGAGGGTAGGGCATTCCAAGTGGAGGGGCAAAGGCTATGAAAGCCCTGGTGCTGTGCAGGGAAAGGCAGGTAGCGGTTAGGTTCGGCAGTGCAGAGACACCATGAAAAAGAGCTGGAAGGGGTGTGGAACAGAGTCAAAAGGTTGGCTGCCAGGCTCAGGAGTTTGGATTTTATGCTGGAGGCAACTGAGAGCCACTGAAAAACTTTAAGCAGGGGCTGATATGATCCTTGGTAGGTCAGATGGATGGAGATGGTCTGTTTCTCCCTTGAGGGTCTAGAACACATTGTCCTGCCTCTGGCACTTAACTGCCTCTTGCCTTGTAATGCGGTTATCTGTGTGCTTATCTTCTGGTGCTCCTCGCCCCACTGGACTTCAGCTAATGAAAGACAGATATGGTTTCAGTGATAGTGTACTGTCATACGCACGTGGCACTCAATAAATATTTACTTAATAGGGCTTCCCTGGTGGCGCAGTGGTTGGGAGTCCGCCTGCCGATGCAGGGGACAGGGGTTCGTGCCCTGGTCCGGGAAGATCCCATATGCCGCGGGGCGGCTGGGCCCGTGAGCCATGGCCGCTGAGCCTGCACGTCCGGAGCCTGTGCTCCGCAACGGGAGAGGCCACGGCGAGAGGCCCGCGTACCACAAAAAAAAAAAAAAAATTTACTTAAGAAATGAATATGCAACGTCTCCTTAAAATGGGTTTTGAGTGAATGAGGAAAGAGAGTGGGAAGGTGGGACAGAAAAGAACCACAGGGCGTAGAATAAATGAGCTGGACAAGTTCAGGGGCGCCATTCACCTGTACGATTTGATGTCTGGGCCCAGTTGTTCACTACACTGAATGACTGACATCTGGAGGGAAAACCTGTCGTCACAAAGGAGAATGTTTAAAGTTCCTTAAACCCTAGAGGAAGTGTATGTGAGGAGTGGGGTCCCACTCTGTGTCATTCTTTAACAAACACTGACATCAGTCAGTTAGAGGTGCCCTCAGCATAAAGTGACGGTTGAAGCAGGACAGTCCAGTTAAATGCTTAGCACCTAGAATGTGGAATCCGAGAGTCCAGCCTCACCCTGGGCCCTGTTCCCTGGCTTCCGGTGGGATCTGGGAAGGTGGGAAAAAGAGACAGACTATTCACCCTCTCAGGCCCTCCTTGTGTTTCTTATCAACAAAGAGGGGATTCCTAGGACAGCAAGTACTCTGAATACTGCAAAGGAAGGGGCTCTGCCTCCAAGTCAGTGCAGAAAGTGAATGCTGTGTTGGGAGAGAAAGTGGCTCAGGCACTGAGTACCCTGCCTGCCCCGCCCCCAGCACAGTACCGCTAATAATAACATCCAGGGGGCCAGTTTTTCTTTTCAAATCACCACCTTTTACCTTTTGAAGCTCTTTCACTCCTATTATCACATCTCACAACCACCCTGTAATTAAATTACTTTGTATGTCCAGCATCTGAGAAAACTGAGGCAGAAGGAAATTTGATTTGTCCAAGACCCCTCAGGACTGGGAAAGACCCCAGTTCCTAACTTTGAGTCAAGGTCCTCTCCCCACTCGAATCTCTCCCCGCTGGGCAGGGCTCCAAAGTTTGGCTGTGGAACTCTCAGGGGGAGTGAGGACTCTGCAGAGGTGACCCAGGGATAGCAATGGCCCCTCCGTTTGGTCAGGGCCTGGGTGATTAAAAGTGCTTTATCATGGCCAAGGGCAATACAGGGGGAGCTGAACCCCTGAGGACCTGGGCAGCCTGGGTGGCCTACCGGAGGGAAGGCGTGGGAAAGGGAAAGCAAAACTTAGCACCACTTGTAACTGCACAGGCTCCAAAGCCACCCACTGCACTGCTGAGCCGAGCCTATACCATACTCACTGGGACTGGAATTGGCCCATTTTCTGGTCTGGTCTGTTTCCTTCCTTCTCACTGCAAAGCCTCCCAGCCTAGGCAGACAACACCCATTATTAACCACTACTATTTAGTCTAGTCCTATTTTTGGAGTCTACCTCGGGGTGTTTCCCTTTTATTATTTTCTTCTTTTTAATAACAAAAGGAATATGTTGAAAAATTCAATCTATAGGCACGTGAATCGAATAAAAAGTTAAAACTCTTTGCTTCTAATTTCACTCGAAAGGGCAAAGGGGTAACTACTCTCCCTAGTCTTTTTCCTTCCTTCCACACCTTCCTCTGGCCTTTCCAAACACACACATCACACACATATACGTGGATTTTCAAGCAAATGGGGCCATATTTACATATAGTTCTGCAAATTTCATTTTTTCACTCAATAATAAATATATTACGGGCAAGCAGCCTTGCTCACATAGAGGGTTGGTGCATTTTTCTAATTTGAATTTCTCATTTTGAGACATTTAAAATTTAGAGAGGACTTGCCTGATGGCGCAGTGGTTAAGAATCCGCCTGCCAATGCAGGGGACACGGGTTCGAGCCCTGGTCCGGGAAGATCCCACATGCCGCGGAGCAACTAAGCCCATGAGCCACAACTACCGAGCCTGTGCTCTAGAGCCCGTGAGCCACAACTACTGAGCCCGTGTGCCACAACTACTGAAGCCCGCGTGCCTAGAGCCCATGCTCTGCAACTAGAGAAGCCACCACAATGAGAAGCCCGCGCACCGCAACGAACAGCAGCCCCCGCTCGCCGCAACTAGAGAAAGCCCACGCACAGCAACGAAAACCCAACGCAGCCAAAATAAATAAATAATAAAAGATATTAAAAAAATAATAAAATAAAATTTAGAGAAAAATCACAAAGGGCAATGTAAACATACGGCGCTCATTTTAAAAACTAGTCAATTCCTGTAATTGCTCTACTTCTCTCCAATGGACTTCTCTCTGATCCTTCCCGGGAGTCAACGCACAACCAACTTTGGAGCATGCAGAGGAGGGGAAGAACCGGGCTCCACCAAGCGCTATCTGTCTGCTGCAGGACTTTGCATGAGGCGGCTCAGGCTGGCTGGGTGCTGAGACACCAGGACCAGAAGCCGAGCCTGCAGAATTACAAGGCTTCTCATCCAGCGCTGGACCCCCTTGGAGGAGCTGCTCTAGTTAGTGGCAGGTGACAGGGGGAGCAGCAAATTCAGTGAAAGTGCAATGCTTTGCAACAGTTTCCCCTTCTGGAAGTCCAGGAGCCAACAGTGTGCAAGGGCAGCTGCCTTGTTTAAACACAGGGAACTTGAGTTCCTTTCTTACCAGCACATTCTCTCTGCAGATTCTGCTGGGGCCACCCACAGGCATGTGGTTAATGCCGATAGCTGTCCCCTGTCCCAGCAAGAGTGCATGCTAATCCTGACTCAAGGGCAGAGACCTGAGCCCAGCTCTGAGCTGCTATCTGGACCAACCAGAAGGTGAGAGGCAGAGAGAATCCAGGGAAGCTAGAGAGAGCACCAAG